>NW_028318777.1:1307500-1465000 GCF_062004578.1 Staurois parvus
GGGTGGGTGGGGGTGTGACACATGGGAGAATTTGAGTGGGGGGGTGTGGGTGACACCGGAGAGTGCAGGACTGTGTGTGACAGCGGGGAGAGTGTGAGTGTAGTTGGGTGGGTGCGTGTGAGTTAGGTTGACTTCGGGGAGAGTGGGGGTGACACCGGGGAGTGTGATTGTGTGTGACACTGGGAAGATTAAGTGTGCACACGCGTGTGACTCTAGGGAGGGTGTGTGCATGTGTGTGACACTGAGGAGGATGTGTGTGCACGTGTGAGAGAGACAGCGGGGAGGGAGTGTGTGCGCATGCATGTGACACTGGGGAGAGAGTGTTTGGCATAACTGTAGACCAAGATGCCTATGGACATACAGTGAAGGAAATAAGTATTTGCTCCCCTGCTGATTTTGAATGTTTGCCCACTCACAAAGAAATGATTAGTCTAAAAATCGAATGGTAGGTATATTGTAACACTGAGAGACAGAATAGCAACAAAAAATTCAAAAGAAATGCATGTCTAACAAATTATGTACTGATTTCCATGTTCATGAGGGAAATAGGTATATGATCCCCTTCACAATACATGACTTAGTACTTGGTGGCAAATCCCTTGTTGGCAATCACAGAGGTCAGACGTTTCTTGTAGTTGGCCACCAGATTTGCACACATCTCAGGAGGGATTTTGGCCCACTCCTCTTGGCAGATCCTCTCCAAGTCAATAAGGTTTGGTGCCTGACGTATGGCAACTCAAACTTTCAGCTCCCTCCACAGATTTTCAATCAGATTAAGGTCTGGAGACTGGCTAGGCCACTCCAGGATCTTAATGTGCTTCTTCTTGAGTCACTCCTTTGTTGCCTTGGCTGTGTGTTTTGGGTCATTGTCATGCTGGAACACCTATCCACGACCCATTTTCAATGCCCTGGCTGAGGGAAGAAGGTTCTCATCCAAGATTTGACGGTACATTGATCCGTCCATCATCCCTTTGATGCGGTGCAGTTGTCCTGTCCCCTTAGCAGAAAAACACCCCCAAAGCAGAATGTTTCCACCACCATGTTTGACAGTTGGGATGGTGTTCTTGGGATCATAGGTAGCATTTCTCCTCCTCCAAACACGGTGAGTTGAGTTGATGCCAAGGTGCTCGATTTTAGTCTCATCTGACCACAACACTTTCAACCAGTCCTCCTCTGCATCATTCAGATGTTCAGTGGCAAACTTCAGACAAGCCTGGATATGTGCATTCTTGAGCAAAGGGAGCTTGCAGGCACTGCAGGATTTCAATCCTTGTCGGTGTAGTGAGTTACAAATTGTTTTCTTGGTGACTGTGGTCCCAGCTGCCTGTTGATTATTGACAATATCCTCACGTGTAGTTCTGGGATGATTCCTCACTGTTCTCATGATCATTGACACTACACGAGGTGAAATCTTGCATGGTGCACCAGACTTGGGGAGAATGACCATTGTTTTGTATTTCTTCCATTTGCGAATCATTGCACCAGCTATTTTCACATTCTCACCAAGCTGGTTGGGCGATAGTTTTGTAGCCCAGTCTACAATCTTGTCCCTGACATCCTTGGACAGCTCTTTGGGCTTTGCCATGGTGAAGAGTTTGGAATCTGATTGCTCCTGTGTACAGTTATCTTTTATACAGGTAACAGCATGAGATTAGCAGCACTCCCTTTAAGAGACTGCTTCTACAGGTGAAACTCAAAAAATTAGAATATCGTGCAAAAGTTAAATTTATTTAATTAATGCACCTTAAAAGGTGAAACTAATATATGAGATAGACTCATTACATGCAAAGCAAGATAGTTCAAGCCGTGATTTGTCATAATTGTGATGATTATGGCTTACAGCTCATGAAAACCCCAAATCCACAATCTCAGAAAATTAGAATATTACATGCAATCAATAAAACAAGGATTGTACATAGAACGATATCGGACCTCTGAAAAGTATAAGCATGCATATGTACTCAGTACTTGGTTTGGGCCCCTTTTGCAGCCTTTACTGCCTCAATGCGGCGTGGCATGGAAGCTATCAGCCTGTGGCACTGCTGAGGTGTTATGGAAGACCAGGATGCTTCAATAGCGGCCTTCAGCTCTTCTGCATTGTTCGGTCTCATGTCTCTCATCTTTCTCTTGGCAATGCCCCATAGATTCTCTATGGGGTTCAGGTCAGGCGAGTTTGCTGGCCAATCAAGCACAGTAATCCCACGGTCATTGAACCAGTTTTTGGTACTTTTTGCAGTGTGGGCAGGTGCCAAGTCCTGCTGGAAAATGAAGTCCGCATCCCCATAAAGCTCGTCTGCGGAAGGAAGCATGAAGTGCTCCAAAATCTCCTGATAGATGGCTGCGTTGACCCTGGACTTAATGAAGCACAGTGAACCAACACCAGCAGATGACGTGGCTCCCCAAATCAACACAGACTGGAAACTTCAAGCATCTTGTAGTGTGTGCCTCTCCATTCTTCCTCCATACTCTGGGTCCTTGGTTTCTAAATGAGATGCTGTCACAGAGCTGGTCCTTCCTTCCCCATCCTCCAGGTTTGCTGGCTGCCACCTCCCACCCCTCAGCAGCCCCTCACTCTTCTGTCCCATCCTTGCTGGGACTTCTAGCCCTCAGCAGCCCTTCACCCCCTTGGCTTGCAGTCTGACCTCCTGCTGAAGGAATCCACAAACAGGCCCCCTCCTCCCTTCCCCCTCATGCACAAATTCCTGAGCTCCCTGGGCAGGGCTGGAGACCTGGGAGACAGGGCCCGTTGTCATGGTAACCCGACAGGAAGTATCTGGTTACCAACAAGGCACAGAGCTCTCTACTTAAGAGTGAGCAAGGAAAACCCAGTGTGTTCTCCTGGCTGCGTGTGTGAGGGAATGCTGCGCTGAGTGCCAGCTTCTCTCATCCGACCATCCCCCGTCCTCCTCCTCATCTCCTGGACTGTCTGTGCTGCCTGGAATCCCTGAACTGTGGAGGAATTTTCTGCTGTCCCCGTGAATCTGCCTGGATTTAACCCCTTGTTCTCTGTGAACCTGCCTGGACTTAACCCCTTGTTCTCCGTGAACCTGCCTGGACTTAACCCATCCCTGCCTGGAGCCTCCTGTGTGGATTATCCCTGTGGATTACAATACCCCTGTTGTTCCATATTGCCTTCCAGAGAACTGTACTGTGTTGCTGTGTCTGGTGTGGACCTATGGACTAAAGGAACTGTTGTCTGTGCCCCAAAAACCTCCCCAATAAAAGCACGTTGTGTTCCGTGCAATCTGTCTCTGTGTGCTCTCTGGTTCTCTTGACAGATGCAAAAGTTGCTCTCATCAAAAAAGAGGACTTTGGACCACTGAGCAACATACCAGGTCTGTTTTTCTTTAGCCCAGGTAAGACGCTTCTGACGTTTGTTGTTCAGCAGCGGCTTGACAAGAGGAATACGACATTTGAAGCCCATGTCCAGGATCCGTCTGTGTGTGGTAGCTCTTGATGCACTGACTCCAGCCTCAGTCCACTCCTTGTGAAAGTCCCCAACACTTTTGAATGGCCTTTTCCTGACAATCCTCTCCAGGCTGCGGCCATCCCTGCTGCTTGTGCACCTTTTTCTTCCACACTTTTCCCTTCCACATAACTTTTCTATTAATGTGCTTTGATACAGCACTTTGGGAACATCCAACTTCTTTTGCAATTACCTTTTGAGGCTTTCCCTCCTTATGGAGGTAGTCAATGATGGTTTCTGCACAACTGTCAGGTCAGCAGTCTTTCCCATGATTGTGATTCCTACTGAACCAGACTGAGAGACCATTTAAAGGCTCAGGAACCCTTTACAGGTGTTATGACTTAATTAGCTGATTAGAGTGGGACACTTTGAGCCTAGAATATTGCACCTTTTCACAGTATTCTAATTTTCTGAGATTGTGGATTTGGGGTTTTCATGAGCTGTAAGCCATAATCATCACAATTATGACAAATCACGGCTTGAACTATCTTGCTTTGCATGTAATGAGTCTATCTCATATATTAGTTTCACCTTTTAAGTTGCATTACTGAAATAAATGAACTTTTGCACAATATTCTAATTTTTTGAGTTTCACCTGTAATCTCAGCTTGTTACCTGTATGAAAGACACCTGATAGCCAGAAATCCTGCTGAACGATAAGGGATCAAATCAGTGCATAATTTGTTAGACATGCATTTCTTTTGATTTTTTTTGTTTGCTATTCTGTCTCTCAGTATTACAATACACCTACCATTCGATTTTTAGACTGATCATTTCTTTGTGATTGGGCAAGCATTCAAAATCAGCAGGGGATCAAATACTTATTTCCTTCACTGTATGCTCATGTAAGTGAGTATCTGTCCCATGCGGGCCAGAGAGTTGGCTTTCAACTCACTGGAGCTCACTGGAATGCTGGGCTGTGGAGGGGGCTGGAGGGGCTGGCTCAGGTTTTCAGTGCATCGGACTGTGACATTAGCCAACAGCAGACTTTAGCCAGTCACATGGGTGCAGATTGAATTGCACTCCTGTGATCTCCAGGAGAAGTACAGTCAACAGAGCTTTGGCTATACTTCTTTAAAAATTTTATCCACTTGCTTCCCAAGCCTACTCAGACACTTCTCACATAAATGTAAAAATTGGCATTTTTTGCTATGAAATTACGAAGAACCCCCAAGCGTGTTATATATTTAGCAGAGACCTTAGAGAATAAATTGGTGGGTGTTACAATTTTTTATGTGGTTTTTCAAGCGCAATGTTTTTTTTTTGGGGGGGGGGGACTTTAATTAATTTTAATGCACAAAAACAAAGTATGATACCCAATTGTTTGGTAAAATATAAAATATGATGTTGCTCTGAGTAAATACAGTACCATGAAAAAGTATTCAATATTTTCCACATTTTGTCATGTTGCAACCAAAATTGTAACTGTATTTTATTGGGATTTTATGTGATAGACCAACACAAAGTGGCACATAATTGTGAAGTGGAAGGAAAATGATAAATGGTTTTCAAAATCTTTTACAAATAAATATTTGAAAAGTGTGGTGTGCACTTGTATTCAGTCCCCTTTACTCTGATACCCCTAACTAAAATCTAGGCGATCGAAGTGGGTACCTGTCAAATTCGGGTTCCCGTCCCCCCTCCCCCACTCCCCAAAGGTGCCAATCCTTAATGGGGAGTGGGGGACCAATCTTTAAAGCGGAACTTCCCCTTTTGGATGGAACTCTGCTTTAATAAAAATGTGCCCATCAGAGGGCCCCTTAACATAAAATGTGCCCATCAGCATGCCCCTTATTTTATGTTAAGGGACTCTCTGATGGGCACATTTTATGTTAAGGGACTCTCTGATGGGCACATTTTATGTTAAGGGGGCACAAATGGGCACATACTGTGAAAATGGGCACATGTGATGGAAAGGGGCAATATGATTTAAAGGGGTACTTTGAGTGTAAGGGGACAGGAATACCTAATGTAAGGTGGCAATGTGATAGGGATACCTCATGTGATGGGAATACATGATATAAAGTTGCACTCTGATGGTGACACCTAATGTAAGGGGGCAGACTGATATCAACACCCTAATCGGACCTCGGCCAGAAAAAAATCTTAGTGACCGGACCTCCTTGAATTTTAATTCAATACCGCTGGTTTAGATCAAAGCATATTCATGTGTTAGAATAGCCAAATCAAACTCCAGACCTAAATCCAATTGAGAATCTGTGGCAAGACTTGAAAATTGCCGTTCACAGACGCTCTCCATCCAATCTGACAGAGCTTGAGCTATTTTGCAAAGAAGAATGGGCAAAAATGTCACTCTGTAGGTGTGCAAAGCTGGTAGAGACATCCCCAAAAAGACTAGACGTGCTAAATAAAAAATTAGTTTTATTTCGCTTTTGTTTCTTTGACTATTTTACTTTTGTTTCTTTGACTATTTTAGTTTCATTTGATTCATTATATTTGTTTAATTTGTTTTTCAGAATTTTCTTCATTTATTCAAATTCGACCGGATTCGAAAACAATTCTAATGGATTAGATAATAATTCTTACGTTACAATCCATAATCCACAATCCATATGTGTTTTTGATGGTATATGGGCTTTATGAAGAGTTGCATGACCATACTGAAAATTTCAGCAAAATTTTCACAGTGCCTTTGTTGACCACTACTCGCTTCACCATAGCGCAGCTCACAGTTTTTGTGTCGTATTTTAGTCTTTTCTAATCTATTCTTTTCTGTTATTTTATATTCTATTCTAATGTACTCTGTTCAAATTCATTCTATTCAAAATTCGACGTTCAGAAGGCAGTTATATTCTATTTTATTCTATTCCATTTTCTATCCTAATCTTTTCTATTTTTCTCTATTCTATTCTTTGATTTTCTATTCTAATCTTTTCTATTCCTTTTATTTTCTGTTCTGTTTTGTTTTACTCTATTCTTTTCTATTGTATTCTGGTCTGTTCTTTTATTTTCTATTATGTTCCTTTTTCCTCTAATATTTTCTATTCTATTTCTTTTTTGTTCTATTTTATTCTATTCTTGTTTTCAAATTTGAATTGGTTTTCGAATTCGAATCGATTCGAATTGTAGCTGAATTTCGTTTTGTTATTTCAGATTTGTTTCTATTGCAATTCGGAATTCGGATACATCAGAATCTCCGAATAACGGAAAATTTGTAGTTTTATTCAGAGCACATGTCTAAAGTGAAAAGTGGGTTCTACAAAGTATTGACTCAAGGGGGCTGAATACAAAAGCACGCCACACTTTTCACATTTATTTGTAAAACATTTTGAAAAACATTTATCATTTTCCTTCCACTTCACAATTATGTGCCACTTTGTGTTGGTCTATCACATAAAATCCCAGCAAAAAACATTTACGTTTTTGGTTGCAACATAACAAAATGTGGAAAATTTCAAAGGGTATGAATACTTTTTCAAGGCACTGTACATTCCCTAACAAACAGGAACAGGGTAAGTGAGCGCAAATCTCGAACCAGCGGCTAGCACACAAGGCAATCCTCAACACCAAAAAACAAAATATACAAATGGTATGCAGCGCTGCATACCATTTGTATATACTGTACATTCCCTGCATACCTCGGTGCCAGGGTGAATAAATTTGCATGTCAGAGCTGCATCATCCCATGCTGACTATTCAAGACAGCTGAAGACCCCGCACCTGGAAGAAGCTGAGGCAAAAATAAAATCAACAAGGACAATTGGACATTGTAGTGTTGCAGGGGGGAACTTGACAAGGTGGCACCTGTCGGCCATTTGCCTTTTACCCAGGGTTGCATCCATCTACTGTATTCCCCAGGCTGCAGTGATCTGTTGGTGATCCATGGGCTGGCTCTGGGCCATCTTCATCCCCATTCAATTTTTCACTATGCTCCTAAATACCTGGGTTGCTTTTTTGGTAACCTGTTGATCCTGCCCATCCTCCACTAATTTTTAAGCAATTTTTTTCCCCTGAAATGTAACTGCGTATCATTGCGCATATATAAATATATATATAAACCATTTAACTACATAATTTTAAAAATCTTGATATCGTATTATCTGATATAAATGTGTATCATTTGTTGATGAATCACAATGTCCAGGACCTGAACAATGGTGCACATTGAACTACTTTTATATTGTCACGTTTGTTCTCTGTTTTCCCTAGCTACTTGTATTTGATTGTACATTCCGTTGTACGATTGTATTGCAAATGTTAGGTTCGTATACATATTACATTCACTACACAAATGTGTTATGTTTTTTGTTTTTTTAATTGTGTGATTAACAGTTTTAGAGGGGGGAAAAAACTCTTTGTACATGAATACTTATATTGTTGGGTTCCAGGTGACTTTAATGGTTCTTCTACTAATCTTGTACCCAGTTTGTCTGCGCTTTCTCTGTATGTCATTACTGGCCAGTCTGAATTCTGCAGCTTATGAACACAACATCGGATACAATGTGGGGCAGGACTTTAGGCCCCGGTTCACACTGGTGTTACGTCATGTAGAGTTGCATGTTAAGTGAAAATACATGAATTTCAATGGTGGCCATTCCAATCAATGCGACTTAAGTCACAGCAACTGTTAAAGTGTTACTAAACCCACAACCGTAAAATCAGTCTGTATATGCATTAAAACAAGCTTGTTCTATTCACTGTGGAATCTAAAGTTAATCCTCTGCATTGTGTAAAAAGGCCATTTGATCCTGACTTCTCTGTTCCTTCTGTTGTACAAATGTTCTCATCTTCTCTTCTGATAAGGCTGATTGAACTGTAGCCATTCTGCACATGCTCAGTTTAATATGTATTGTTAGAGAGGTTTTTTTTTTTCTTGGGAGAGCGCATGTGATCTGCACAGGGCCAATCAGCACTGTCCAAACAGAGGTCAGGGGTTTTGCTTCCTCCTAGAGCAGAACGAAAACTCCTCCTACAAGCTTTAACCAGTGCTATGCTGAACACTGTTAGAAGTCACAAGACTGCTCTAACTGTTGATGAGAAAAGGTATTTAGCAGTTTATATTTACTAAAATAATTGTGTTTCCATATTCTGTGTACTGTGGAAGACCAGATGTAGTGAATGCAGGGTCCTGGGTTTAGTGACACTTTAAAAAGGTTCCTGCACTACTTTGATATGACTTGCAGTCCCATAGACTCTAATGTAGCACTGCATAGTCAGACTGGAAATTGACACACTAAAACGTGTGAACCGAGACTAAAGAGTGTAAAATAAAGCACATTTGTAAATAATAAAGGATAACTTGAAAAAATGACCTGTTGGGAGTCCTTTAGGACTGGATTCTTGGAACAGGCCTTTAGAAACCCCCTTATTTACTTATATAGTTTGATATCTTTACTTTTCTAAAAAATGTTTTTTTTTATTTTGTTTTTATGTTGTAGGTCATTGTACTGAAGAGCTAAATGTAATTTTGGATGATATTGAATTTGCTGACATTATTCATAGAGCAGAGCAAGCCATTGAAAATGGTGTTTTCCCAGAAAGAATATCACAAGGCTCAAGTGGGAGCTACTTTGTTAAAGATCCAAAGGGGGTGAGTGCTGTATCTTATTTTACAGGTAGTCTAATAAACATTAATGTAATGTCACTCAGCAGCCAGATGGGAGCGCTGCCAATGCGGGGGGATGCTTCTAAACGTCCCCCCACATCCATTGCCTGTGCGCGCTCCCTGGGGGGATCATTGTACGGGACCTCTGTGTGAGGTCCCGATTCATGTGATCACTGATTGGCCAATCAGCGATCACATGAACAGTAGTAAACAAGATGTCACTTCCTGACAATTGTTTACTACTTGTGAAATCTGTGACTGATCAGAGGTCACATGGCACAAGGCTGTTCACAACAGCCTTGTACTATGTGACAAGCTGTGACCAATTACAGCTGTCTCAGTATTTCTCAATGGCTGCAGGAATGCAGCCAGAGAGAAAGAGAAATGATTGCTTTTACAGCCTTTTATGTAAAAGCAAACAGGAATGTAAAAGCAATCGGTGTAAAAAAAAAAAAAAAAAAATCTTCATCACCCCCCCACAAGTACAGTGTCACTTTGGTGACACAGTACTACTAGGGTGACCGTATGTAAAAAAAATAATAACCTAAATAATACTATAAAAAAATTAAATAACTTTTTTTTTTTTTAATGAACTAATTTTGGGGGGCTTTTTTCGCCAAAAAGATAGCTGAATACATTTTGGCCAAGATTTATGAAGAAAGATTATTATTTATTTGCAAAATTTTATAAGAAAAACACTTTTTTTTTTCTTAAAAATTTTTGGTCTTTTTCATTTACAGTGAAGGAAATAAATATTTGATCCCTGCTGATTTTGAATGTTTTCCCACTCACAAAGAAATGATCAGTCTAAAAATCGAATGGTAGGTGTATTGTAACACTGAGAGACAGCATTGCAGCAAAAAATCTAAAGAAATGCATGTCTAACAAATTATGCACTGATTTGCATGTTCATGAGGGAAATAAGTATTTGAATCCCCTATCATTCACCAGGATTTCTGGCTACCAGGTGTCTTTCATACAGGTAAAAAGCTGAGATTAGAAACAGTCTCTTAAAGGGAGTGCTGCTAATTTCATTTTGTTACCTGTATAAAAGACATCTGTCCACAGGAGCAATCAAATGCGATATCTCCTGCGCTCCGGGACCCAGACCGGTGGTAAGTAGATGGAATCAGACTCCAAAAAAGCAAGGAGGGGACCACCGAAATAGTTAAGGTCGTGCAGCTCCACACCAAGGCTGGGGAAGCCCAAACAGAACTGTGAGGAAGAACAAAAAAGAAAAAAGAAGCGCACCAACCTTGCGCATTACCTCAGTAACCAAAATTTATTAAATAAAAGAATGGTACTCACAAACAGCGAATAAAAACAGGCATGTCAGTCCTCAAAGGGACTTTAAAGGCAAGATGCAAATGCGAATCCCATCATGGAGGAAGCCACTCAGTACAGCTGACGCGTTTCGAAGGACAAGCCTTCTTCCTCAGAGCTGACTGGACTGAGAATGTGTGTTCCCTTTTATGCCTCCAGACTGAAATAAGGCCCTCCCCAATAGGTTGGGCTGTCCTGGGCAGGGAGGAGGGGCCCGGGTGTCCACAAAATGCAATAAATAATCATCAAGAGTTCATAGAACCATATAGATAATAAACTTCAAAAATCGGATGAAACTATATAAAATGTATGCACATATATGGAATCAATTAATACAAATAAAATCATTCATAAATACAGCTTGTAAAATAAAAGATTAAAAAAAAAAAATATATATATATATATATATATATATATATATATATATATATATATATATATATATATAAAAAATATAAATAAATATAAATAAAATTTCACTAATTCATCCCTTAATTAGAAATATATATATATATATTTTGCCATAATTATCATCATTGCACTAGCGATCAAAAATGCATACAATGAGTATAGGATAAATGAGGAACTCACACAACTGAATGAACCATTCCTGGCCAGTGATTTCAAAATTGTTCCCACACAGTGGGCAATATAGCCAAAGTATTTTGCTAAAAATGACAGCTGGAAGAAAAAGCTATATTGCTATAAAAATCTAAATGAAAAGAGAAGGTTTTTTGTGAACATGCATTCATGCAATCCACCAGGGGATAACTCTTATAGATGGTGGGGAGGAGACAGTATATTCAGGAAAGATCCATATTACCTGTGTTTGTTATTGGTGGTGTGTGTTGTTTATTTGGCAGCAGAGGGAGATATTGCTTGCATGATGTAGTTGCAGATGGAATCTGCCTGTGAAACGCACGCCGATACGGCGTGGTAGTTACTGCGCATGCGCGGACCGTCCCGCGCATGCGCACTAGGACAATAGCAGCGCGAACCCAATGGCTCGTAACTAGCCACTGCGCGCGCACATAGGCAGCGCTGTCACATCGCCACAGGGTCCTAGTTCCTCCGACCCCCACTTACTGCTGCCCGATCTAATACACACCAACAGGTCGGATGTGTATGTGTGTGTGTCTCCAAGCTCAATGAATCGTTGGTACAGATGTCAACCCCCATAGCTGCAATCCCACCAACAAAACTTCTATAAAGAGAGTATTTTTCTAAAATATATACATGTATGTATATGTATGTCTCTACACAATACAATACATGTAAACATGCACCTTGATATGGAACAAATCATTGATTAATTCATATGTAAAAATGTGTAAAAATGTGAAATATATATATAAAAAAAAAAAAAAACAACACACTACGCCACAGGATGTACCGGCAACAGGACGTAGGACCATACCCATGGACATATCTACACAGTATATATATATATATATATATATACACACACATATATGCCCACCAGCCATATCCCTCACTAGCAGAAAGCTAGATGAGAGTATGTATTTCAAGATCATCATTAAGTCCTCCGGGGGACAGGGTACCCAAAGTAAAAATCCAGAAGCTCTCCCTTTTGGATAGCTCCTGATGTCTCCTCCCACTATCCAGGTCCTTAGTGATGGCCTCAATCCCGAACACTTTCATACCAAGATAGTTGCTAGAATGCTTCTCTTTGAAATGACGGGGGACTGAGTACTTATCTTTCCCTAATTTGATGCTGCTCTTATGCTCACAGATTCTAATCCTAAGGCACCGTGAAGTGCGGCCCACGTAAATTAAGCCACATGGACAGAGTATGCCATAGATGACAAAGGAGGTACCGCAATTAATAAATTGTTTGATGGGGTACCTTTTTCCATCAGTACTCGTGAACTCTCGTTTTCGATGGCATATAATCTCACAGGTGCCACAGTTTGGGATGCCACATCTATAGCTGCCCTTTTGGTCGAATAACATTGACCATGGGCCCGAGTTTACTATCGTGGTTTTACGCACTCTGCTTGGTGCTATTTGACTCCTAAGGTCTCTCGGTTTTCTAAAGATGAGTGTGGGCTTATCAGGAAGTGCATTTCCAAGAGTGGGGTCATTCTTAAGGATATTCCAGTTTCTAGATAAAATTTGTTTGATATGCCAAGACTTATTGATAAATCTGGTACAAAAACGTGCTTCCTTATTGTTAAAAGTGACACTGGGTTTTTTAGAGTTAGAATCGGTTTCTGTAGGGACACTGGAGTCATACATCACTAGATATTTATTGCAGGCCATCTCTACAAGACTTTCCTTATATCCTTTATCTTTAAATTTCTGTTTAAGGATAAGGCTCTGTTCAATATAGTCTTGTTTAAACTTGTTTTTAATCTTTAACCACCCCCAATGGATCCAGAATGTCCCTTTTGGACAGTTTTGCAGGCTGAAACGCACATGCACGCTTAAACAAGACTATATTGAACAGAGCCTTATCCTTAAACAGAAATTTAAAGATAAAGGATATAAGGAAAGTCTTGTAGAGATGGCCTGCAATAAATATCTAGTGATGTATGACTCCAGTGTCCCTACAGAAACCGATTCTAACTCTAAAAAACCCAGTGTCACTTTTAACAATAAGGAAGCACGTTTTTGTACCAGATTTACCAATAAGTCTTGGCATATCAAACAAATTTTATCTAGAAACTGGAATATCCTTAAGAATGACCCCACTCTTGGAAATGCACTTCCTGATAAGCCCACACTCATCTTTAGAAAACCGAGAGACCTTAGGAGTCAAATAGCACCAAGCAGAGTGCATAAAACCACGATAGTAAACTCGGGCCCATGGTCAATGTTATTCGACCAAAAGGGCAGCTATAGATGTGGCATCCCAAACTGTGGCACCTGTGAGATTATATGCCATCGAAAACGAGAGTTCACGAGTACTGATGGAAAAAGGTACCCCATCAAACAATTTATTAATTGCGGTACCTCCTTTGTCATCTATGGCATACTCTGTCCATGTGGCTTAATTTACGTGGGCCGCACTTCACGGTGCCTTAGGATTAGAATCTGTGAGCATAAGAGCAGCATCAAATTAGGGAAAGATAAGTACTCAGTCCCCCGTCATTTCAAAGAGAAGCATTCTAGCAACTATCTTGGTATGAAAGTGTTCGGGATTGAGGCCATCACTAAGGACCTGGATAGTGGGAGGAGACATCAGGAGCTATCCAAAAGGGAGAGCTTCTGGATTTTTACTTTGGGTACCCTGTCCCCCGGAGGACTTAATGATGATCTTGAAATACATACTCTCATCTAGCTTTCTGCTAGTGAGGGATATGGCTGGTGGGCATATATGTGTGTGTATATATATATATATATATATACTGTGTAGATATGTCCATGGGTATGGTCCTACGTCCTGTTGCCGGTACATCCTGTGGCGTAGTGTGTTGTTTTTTTTTTTTTTTATATATATATTTCACATTTTTACACATTTTTACATATGAATTAATCAATGATTTGTTCCATATCAAGGTGCATGTTTACATGTATTGTATTGTGTAGAGACATACATATACATACATGTATATATTTTAGAAAAATACTCTCTTTATAGAAGTTTTGTTGGTGGGATTGCAGCTATGGGGGTTGACATCTGTACCAACGATTCATTGAGCTTGGAGACACACACACATACACATCCGACCTGTTGGTGTGTATTAGATCGGGCAGCAGTAAGTGGGGGTCGGAGGAACTAGGACCCTGTGGCGATGTGACAGCGCTGCCTATGTGCGCGCGCAGTGGCTAGTTACGAGCCATTGGGTTCGCGCTGCTATTGTCCTAGTGCGCATGCGCGGGACGGTCCGCGCATGCGCAGTAACTACCACGCCGTATCGGCGTGCGTTTCACAGGCAGATTCCAT
Source organism: Staurois parvus (assembly GCF_062004578.1). Classification (NCBI taxonomy): domain Eukaryota; kingdom Metazoa; phylum Chordata; class Amphibia; order Anura; family Ranidae; genus Staurois; species Staurois parvus. Next base: position 1,321,766 of record NW_028318777.1, read on the forward strand.
CTGCAACTACATCATGCAAGCAATATCTCCCTCTGCTGCCAAATAAACAACACACACCACCAATAACAAACACAGGTAATATGGATCTTTCCTGAATATACTGTCTCCTCCCCACCATCTATAAGAGTTATCCCCTGGTGGATTGCATGAATGCATGTTCACAAAAAACCTTCTCTTTTCATTTAGATTTTTATAGCAATATAGCTTTTTCTTCCAGCTGTCATTTTTAGCAAAATACTTTGGCTATATTGCCCACTGTGTGGGAACAATTTTGAAATCACTGGCCAGGAATGGTTCATTCAGTTGTGTGAGTTCCTCATTTATCCTATACTCATTGTATGCATTTTTGATCGCTAGTGCAATGATGATAATTATGGCAAAATATATATATATATATTTCTAATTAAGGGATGAATTAGTGAAATTTTATTTATATTTATTTATATTTTTTTATATATATATATATATTTTTTTTATTTTTTATCTTTTATTTTACAAGCTGTATTTATGAATGATTTTATTTGTATTAATTGATTCCATATATGTGCATACATTTTATATAGTTTCAACCGATTTTTGAAGTTTATTATCTATATGGTTCTATGAACTCTTGATGATTATTTATTGCATTTTGTGGACACCCGGGCCCCTCCTCCCTGCCCAGGACAGCCCAACCTATTGGGGAGGGCCTTATTTCAGTCTGGAGGCATAAAAGGGAACACACATTCTCAGTCCAGTCAGCTCTGAGGAAGAAGGCTTGTCCTTCGAAACGCGTCAACTGTACTGAGTGGCTTCCTCCATGATGGGATTCGCATTTGCATCTTGCCTTTAAAGTCCCTTTGAGGACTGACATGCCTGTTTTTATTCGCTGTTTGTGAGTACCATTCTTTTATTTAATAAATTTTGGTTACTGAGGTAATGCGCAAGGTTGGTGCGCTTCTTTTTTCTTTTTTGTTCTTCCTCACAGGAGCAATCGATCAGATTGAAAACTCTCTACCATGGCAAAGACCTGTCCAAGGATGTCAGGGACAAGATTGTAGACCTACACAAGGCTGGACTGGGATACCAAACTATCGCCAAGCAGCTTGGTGTGAAGGTGACAACAATTGGTGCAATCATTCGCAAATGGAAGAGACACAAAACAACTGTCAGTCTCCCTAGGTCTGTTGCACCATGCAAGATCTCACCTCGTCGAGTATCAATGATCATGAGAACAGTGGGGAATCATCCCAGAACTACACGTGAGGATCTTGTCAATGATCTCCAGGCAGCTGGGACCACAGTCGCCAAGAAAACAATTGGTAACAGTCTACACCGACAAAAATTGAAATCCTGCAGTGCCCGCAAGGTCCCTCTGCTCAAGAAAGCACATATCCAGGCCCGTCTGAAGTCTGCCACTGAACATCTGAATGATGCAGAGGAGGACTGGTTGAAAGTGTTGTGGGCAGATGAGACCAAAATCGAGCTCTTTGGCAACAACTTTAGTTGTTTTTGGAGGATGAGGAATGCTGCATATGACCCCAAAAACACCATCCCAACTGTCAAACATGGTGGTGGAAACATTCTGCTTTGGTGATGTTTTTCTGCTAAGGGGACAGGATAACTGCACCGCATCAAAGCAGTCTGTCATTTTATGCTGGCTGATCACTGTCGTAGGAAATTTGAAAGTTTTACTTTTGACTGCTGGTTATTGCTGGTGCTTGTAGTTGTTTTATTTTATTCTTTGGGTCTTGCTAAAAGCTTTTACTTTTTTAAATCCCTTTTTCTGTCATTTTTTAGATAGCATTTTTTTTTCTTCTTGTCTTTCTTCACTCTAATCAAGGGGAGGGGTTAATTGGTCACAAGTGATACAGGTCCTATATAACTTGCTGTAGAGCTCACTCTGAGCTTGCCTGTATTTTGCTTGCCGGACTGTTGACTAAGTGGAGTTAAAAATCCGGAGTTGAAAACAGGAGAGTATAACAAAAGTCTGGTAACCTGTAAGAGAAAACTGATCTTTCCTGTTAATATTGTAACTGGGATAATGTGTGCTAGCAGGGTTGAGGATTTTGTGCTGTGCACAGTGTGCTGCATGTATGCAGCAATGGAGCAACAGCTCCAGGATGGATACTGCTGCGACAAATGTGAGTGGCTTGCCCTTCTGGAATCTCGCGTTAGAGGTCTGGAGGAGAAAGTTGCAACACTGGGCAGAGCTATCAACCTTGAAAGGGGTCTTCTGCTCTCTGAGCAGGTAGCTAATGGGATTGATGTGGAGGGTGGACAGGCTAATCAGGATTATCAGGTAGGAAGATGGGTTACTGTAACGAGGGGGAGTGGTAGGGGCTCACAGAAAAGGAAGGCTGGCCCTGGCTTTGAGCACCCAAACAGATTTGCCAAGTTGGGTGAAGATGTGGGGGTGGCAAGCTCAGGGGTGGCAGCCCTGGATGTCTGCTATCCCCAACATCCGGGAGGGCAGACCATCGGGGAGGGGTGGTCAGGGTAGTGCAGGAAGGCCTAGACAGCTGCTGGTAGTAGGAGATTCTATGACCAGAAGGACTGAAGAATAATTTGTCGCCAGGATCGCCTCAACCGAATGGTTTGCTGTGTCCCTGGTGCCAGGGTTCGGCATGTGGTGGACCGGGTTGATAAATTACTGGGAGGGGCTGGGCATGACCCAGCTGTCTTGGTTCATGTTGGAACCAATGACAGAATACATGGAAGGTGGAGGCTCCTTAAGAATCAATTTAAAGAACTAGGCTGCAAGTTGAAAGGAAGGACCTCCAAGGTGATATTCTCTGAAATATTACCTGTGCCATGCGCAACTCAGGAAAGACGAGGAGTTTAGAGAACTCCATGCATGGCTGAAGACCTGGTGTAAGAGGGAAGGATTTGGGTTTCTAGAGCACTGGGCTGACTTTTCATTGGGGTGCAACCTATATGCTAGAGATGGTCTGCACCTAAATGGAAGGGGGTCTGCTGTGCTGGGGGAGAGGTTTATGGGAAGGCTGGAGGAGTATTTAAACTAGGATCGAGGGGGGAGGGAGAATTAGATTATAACGGGGTAGACAGATCAGACAGGGGTCAGTACTTTTTGGTGGGTGGAATGGGGAAAGATGGGGGGAAGGCTGTGGCAGATAAGAAGGTTCCCATGTTACAAACAACCAGTGGAATTGGTACCATTTGAAAATAAAAAATATGCAAAATATGAACAAGGTGTCAATCAATTAAAGTGTTTGTTCACCAATGCCAGAAGTCTGCCAAGCAAAATAGGTGAGTTGGAAGCTTTGGTGCATGAAGAGAACTATGATTTAATTGGTACTGCTGAATCTTGGCTTCATTCTTCGCATGACTGGGCCATTAATATTCCTGGCTATGTTCTCTTTCGGAGAGAGAGTAAATAGGAAAGGTGGTGGTGTCTGTTTCTATGTGAGAAGTGATCTCAGAGCGAGTGTGAAGGATGACCTAGTTGATGGAGAGTGTGATGAGGCTGAAGTATTATGGGTGCAACTGCACATGGGGGTGCTTACTACAAAGGTAATCATTGGAGTTTGTTATAAGCCTCCCAGTGTTAATGAGGAGGTGGAAACTCAGCTCCTTGCACAGATCGAAAGGACTGCAAGGGCTAGGACAGTGATAATAATGGGGGATTTTAACTACCCGGAAATTGACTGGAGTAATGGTACTGCAGGAAGTGTTAAAGGGCAAAAATTTTTAAACCTACTACTGGACAATTTTATGGTACAATTCATAGAGGCCCCTACTAGGAATGATGCTCTGCTGGACCTGGTAATCTCAAACCATGCAGAGCTTATTACAAATGTCCATATAAAAGAACATCTGGGTAGCAGTGACCATAACATGATTTAATTTATTATTAGCTGTAAACAGCAAGCACATACGGGGAAAACAAAAAACGCTCCAATTTCAAGAGAGGTCATTTTTCCAAGGCTGAGAGCTGCTCTCCAAGACTTAGACTGGGAGGGAATATTGGCATTGATGAACACAACACAGAAATGGGAGTTATTCAGAAAGTATGTGATCACACTGCAAAATATATTCCCATGGGCAACAAGTTTAAAAGGCTAAAAATCAAACTTATATGGCTTATGGCCAAAGTTAAAAAGGCTATAGATAATAATAAAAGAGCTTTTATTCAATATAAAAATGAAGGTACACTATCATCATTTAAACATTACAAAGAATATAACAGAATATGCAAAAAGGAAATAAAGGCTTCAAAAATTGAAAACGAACGACAGATTGCAAAAGATAGCAGGGCCAACCCCAAAAAATTCTTAAAATATATTAATAGTAAAAAGGTTCGGTCTGAGCATGTAGGCCAGTTACAAAATAATCTAGAGTGGGTGACTAGGGACAAAGAGAAGGCAAATTTATTTAATACCGTCTTCAGCTCTGTATATACAAAGGAGCACAGGGGAGCTCTTGTCCATAATAGGCAAGGTATTGACACAGCTCCATATGATCCACATTGACTCACAATTGATATGATCCAAAAATATTTGGACAGAATAAAGGTGATCAAAGCACCTGGACTGGATGGCATACACCCACGGGTCCTTAAAGAATTGAGCTCTGTCATTTCAAAGCCATTGTTTCTAATTTTTAGAGACTTTTTAATGACTGGCATACTACCACTGGATTGGCGTAAGACTAATGTAGTGCCAATATTTTTAAAAGGGTCAAAATCTTTACCAAGTAATTACAGACCTGTTAATTTAACTTCTATAGTTGGGAAGATACTGGAGAGTTTAATAAAAGACGACATAGATGAGTTCTTGCTGGAAAAAAATATTTTAAGCAACAGACAGCATGGATTCGTGAAAGACAGAAGTTGTCAAACAAATCTGATTTCTTTTTATGAGGGAGTGAGCAAAACCAGAGGGGTGGCGGTAGACGTGGTATACTTGGATTTTGCAAAAGCGTTTGACACACACTTATCTAATTTGTAAGGTAAAGTCTACAGGCTTGGAAAAATCCTTATGTAAATGGATAGAAAACTGGCTAAAAGATCGTATTCAGAGAGTAGTGGTTAATGATTCATACTATGACTGGTCTAGGGCAGTGGTCTCCAAACTGTGTTCCTGGGGCCAGATGCGGCCCTTTGCTTGCCTTTATTCGGCCCTCGAAGCATTATTCCTGCCACTAACACCGACAATGGATTGCGATTCCTTCCAATGACACCAACTATTTCTCCCCCTAATACCACAGATCAGGGTATTGCTTACTCCCACTGGGCACAGCTGGCCCCCCTAAAGTCTGAAAGACAGTAAACTGGCCCTTTCTTTTGAAAGTTTGGAGACCCCTGGTCTAGGGTCATCAGTGGTGCACCCCAGGGTTCAGTGTTGGGACCCTTACTTTTTAATATATTTATAAACGATATAGGGTCTGAGAATAAAAATCCTATTTCAGTCTTTAAAGATGACACCAAGCTGTGCAGTGGAATAACGTCCTTACAGGATGTCTTCAACTTACAAGCCGACCTCAATGCACTGTTTAATTGGGCAACTATGTGGCAAATTATATTTAATGTTGATAAATGTAAGGTTATGCACTTGGGGGTTAAGAATATGCATGCATCATACACACTAGGAGGGCTACAACTGGGGGAATCAATGGTGGAGAAGGATCTCGGGGTTCTGGTAGATCACAAGCTTAATAATGGCATGCAGTGCCAAGCTGTGGTTTCTAAAGCGAGCAAAATCCTCTCTTGTGTTAAACTCCAGAGAGAGACTCCAGAGAGAGAGATATCATATTACCCGTGTACAAATCATTAGTAAGACCTCATCTGGAATATGCAGTTCAGTTTTGGACACCAATTGACAAAAAGAACATTGGGGAATTTGAGAAAGTACAGAGAAGGGCAACTAAACTGATACAAGGCATGGAGGAGCCCGGCTATGAGGAAAGATTAGAGGAACTAAATGTATTCTCTCTTGAGAAGAGGAGATTAAGGGGGGATATGATCAACATGTATAAATACATCAGTGGTTCATATAGTGAACTCGGTGTAGAGTTATTCACCCTGAGGTCATCACAGAGGACAAGGGGGCACTCTTTATGTCTGGAGGAAAAGAAATGTAATCTCCAAACACGGAAAGGTTTCTTCACAGTGAGAGCTGTGAAAATGTGAAATGGACCCCCTCAAGAGTTGGTTCTGGCCAGCTCAGTGGATTGCTTCAAAAAAGGCCTGGATTATTTCTTAGATACACAGAATATAACTGAATACTAACATTTATAGGTAAAGTTGATCCAGGGAATATCCGATTGCCTCTTGGGGGATCAGGAAGGAATTTTTTACCCAGCAGGTGCAAATTGGATCATGCTTTGCTGGGTTTTTTTTTTTTTTTGCCTTCCTCTGGATCAACTATAGGTATAGGATTATAACTTTTTTTTTTTTTGCTGTGGTTGAACTGGATGGACTTTTGTCTTTTTTCAGCAAGTCTATGTAACGATGTAACTATCAAAGGGAGATGGACCAGGCAATGTACCGTCAAATCTTGGGTGAGAACCTTCTTCCCTCAGCCAGGGCATTGAAAATGGGTAGTGGATGGGTGTTCCAGCATGACAATGACACAAAACACACGGCCAAGGCAACAAAGGAGTGACTCAAGAAGTAGCACATTAAGGTCCTGGAGTGGCCTAGCCAGTCTCCAGACCTTAATCCGATTGAAAATCTGTGGAGGGAGCTAAACGTTTGAGTTGCCAAACGTCAGGCACCAAACCTTATTGACTTGGAGAGGATCTACCAAGAGGAGTGGGCCAAAATCCCTCCTGAGATGTGTGCAAACCTGGTGGCCAACTACAAGAAACGTCTGACCTCTGTGATTGCGAACAAGGGATTTGCCACCAAGTACTAAGTCATGTTTTGTGAAGGGGATCAAATACTTATTTCTCTCATGAACATGTAAATCAGTACATAATTTGTTAGACATGCATTTCTTTAGAATTTTTTGTTGCTATTCTGTCTCTCAGTGTTACAATATACCTACCATTCGATTTTTAGACTAATCATTTCTTTGTGATTGGGCAAACATTCAAAGTCAGCAAGGGATCAAATACTTTATTTCTTTCACTGTATATGGCAAAAAAATAAAAATCCCAGTAGTGAATAAATACCACCAAAAGAAAGTGTTATCTGTCAGAAAAATTCTAAAAATGTCATGGGTACTGTGTTGCATGACCGCGCAATTGGCATTCAAAGTGTGATAGCTCTGAAAGCTGAAAATTGGCCTGGACTGGAAGGGGGTGAAAGTGTCTGGGCCTGAAGTGGTTAATAGATAAAGTTACAAGATTAAAAAAAATCAGGTGGGAAATTAGCTATTTTTGTGCAATGTGCAGGCTTTCTCAAGGTGTTTGGATCTCTAGCTGCTCTATTTATCATGTAAGAGAGTAACCCCTTAAGTTTTTTTGCCTTTTTAGTTATAATTTTTATTAGTTTTGGACAGGGTAGAGAGGGATTGGAATGCCTGAGAGATTTTCATTGCTGTGTGTTCCACCATTAAGGAGGTTTATCCTCTCTATTTGTCATGTTTACTGTTATCCTCAAAAGTGAAAGAAAATCACAAAATTTGGGTTGCCCCCAAAACGGTCACAGGGGAAACCTTCCAATTGGGTTCTGATGCTCTTGGTGACAAACCAGGGATTCTCTCTGTTTAGAGGACTTTCCTCTCAATACTTTAACTGTCCCATAGCCAAAACAGGAAAGGACCCCTATGAACCTTTATGGGTGGACACAGACAGGGGAAAACAAAAACTCTTCTCTCCAATATGGGAAAAAGAAGTTCTGCTTTTAGTTCTACTTTAAAGGATAAGTTCACCTTTTGCACAAATATAATAAATGCACTTTTTTTTTTTTGCCAGTAAAAAACGTGCATTTATTAGTTTTGTCTGCAGGAGCCTGTAAAGCATTGCACCAGTGATCAGTAGTTTGCTGGTACTATGCAGGTCTCCGGCAGTTCTGTCAGTATATCTGCTTGCCTGTACTGACAGGAAGATTGAATGAATTACCATGGTGGGGGGGGGGGACAACTTTTCATCCACAAAGTAAATAAATAAAAGCCTTGCTATTCATGTAGAGGAGCAGAAGGATAGAGTATATACACCGGTGCTTGCATAAACACACACATGTACGAATGCATGCCTCTGGATGCAGGTACTTACAAATACAGGGCACTTGTGTACAAATGTATGCCCCTGGACACGTTTTTTCCCCAAAGTACTGTCGTATACCTGCTTATAGCCAATGATTTCAGTGGGTGGCTGTTTTCGGCATCTGTAGCCCCTGAGTGAGGAAGCATGCCCAAATTTTACTTGTGGGTACAAGCCGCCATTTCATTATTTGTGGTTTTCTTTTGACATAAACTTGGACTTAAATATAGAATATATACAACGGATCAATGTGTGCATCAGTGCAAGACCATGTTTACCCACACAAGGATGCACAGGTTTTTGTGCATCTGTGTGCATGCCGTCTCATTGATGTCAGTTTGGACACAGATGCTACATGGACACATCCGCTGCCCCCAGTTTGACATCAGTGTGCATGCGGGTGCACGGCTTTAAACACACACACACACACTGTATGCACAGTCACATGCATGTAAATATGGGAGCAGTGACTGCATCTGTGTTCTAATTGACATCAATGGGACTGCCTGCCCCAGGATGCATCCACATGTGGGTAAACACTGCCTCTCATGAGCATACGCAGTGATATGCCCTGTTTTGAATGAGGCAAACTGAAGTGATCAGGTGTCTATACAGCCACCAGGATCACTTTTACTAGACAGCTGGGGCTCAGCTGAGCAGAAACAGTAGAAAATCATGGCTGCTGCTGCAGCCATAAGCTTTTTTTTTTTTAATTTTTTTTTTTTATAATACCCTTAACGCTTCTGGGCGTACATATAAAAACCCAAAATGCTGAAGTAGTTAACCATTTTTTTTCAAGTTCCCCCCCCCCCCCCCCTATTGAATTTAGTCTTAAGTGTACCTGTACTAAAAGATAGTGTATAGAGCCATTATGACATAGCTGAAAGTTTCCTTAGTTATTCCTTGTAAACAAAGTATTCTGAAATCCCTCAAAAATCGATTTCTACTAATTTTTTGCTATAGCCTCTCTTCCATAGTGGCGGCGACGACTCTAAAAGATCGGATTCTGTAAATCAGTCTGAGATGTCAAATGCTGAACAGATAACTACAGGATTGGTTCCTGTAGGCCCTATTAGAGGGGCAACTAACCCGGCTAGCCCAGATCTGTGCTCACAAAGCACATAACTCTAAGGGAATGGCAAGATCACCAGTTATTTAGAGGGCATTCATCTTCTTTTTATTGAAGTGGAACTAAACTCTCTTATCCTTTTCAGACATGGAAGCTACCATCTTATCCTCTGTTTGATCTGCAAATGCCATGACACTGCATTTGTTATCACTTATGACACCAAACATTTGATGATTTCACAGTTTGGTTGACATTATAAGCAAATGTGACAGCATTCCTGACATGTTTTTTGAAATTGTAAAATCAAACTGTTTAGTTCCGCTGTAAAAGTAATAAGTATGATGACTCTGAAGAACACTGTAATCCAAAACCTTGAAAATGTTTACATACACTTTAAACAGAGCTGCTTTAACCTGTTTAACTCCGCCCTATAGCAGGAATGCTGCTACAGGGCGGACTCTCTACACAAAATCACATGTGTATATATACGTGATTTGCGCTCTCGCCATTTATTTATTTATTTATTTATCGAGTTTATATAGCGCCAAAGGGTTTGCTCAGCGCTGTACAATAGAGATGATCGCGGGCAGGGGGTATGAGCGCACCTGCCGGTGCCTTGATTCTGTGCTCGACCGATCATCAGATTCAGGCCATTGATGTGCAGCCTGGATCTTCTGATTGACCCCTGGCCTATCACACATCATCCTCTAGCTGTGTTTACATTTACACAGGTACAGGAAATGATGCAATCTTCTCTCTCTGGGGACATTCCAGCCCAGAGAGAGAAGAAAGCAAATCCACTTGAGTAAAAACAGCAAATGCACACCATGAAATCACATATAGGTCACATTTAACCCCCTGATCGCCCCCCCCCCCCCAGTTAACCCCTTCAATGCCCAGTCACCAGTATCATAGTACAGTGTACAGATTTTTTTTACTGATCACTGTTTTAGTGTCACCGGCGACTTCAGATAGCATCACCGGTCCTACCAGATAGCGTCAGATTGCCTGCCACTGAATCAGTCATCACATTTAACCCCTTGATTGCCAGGAACACGCTCACATACACTATAAACCTCCATTGCTAGTATAGTGTCTGAACGGATCAATATCTTTGATTAGAACAGCATTATACCAGCGTTCTGAATAGTATAGTGTCCCCAAAAATGCAGCGTTAGCATGCTCAGCCCCAGCACCTGCATTTAAACCTCCCCCCCACACCTTCTCCCCCAGCAAGTGCGGTGTCAGTAGATCACTGTCACTTGATAAATTGCACACAAATCCACTGTGTTTGCAGAATGAGGCCTGATCTCTGCTAGCACTTGCAGGTACATTTTTTTTGTAGGGGTTCAAGAAGTCCCTGACAGCCAGGTGCTCTTTTTCCCGTGAGTTGCACTAGGTACCTATAAATTTAGTGGCCAAAATGTCCAACGAAAGGTACTCTAGTGAAGAAGCCTACTGGATTATGTCAGATGAGAGCAAAGGGGAAGCCTGACAGAATCTGCCTCCAGAACACGAACCTGTAGAAAGCAGTGGCACCCTGACAGATGGCTCAGACGATGGAGTAGAGGTCCCTGCTAAGGTCAGGCGTACCTGACCCCATTCCCAGGTTGCTGAGATGTTACAATTGCATGATGATTCTCATATGCAGCAGAGTGCCAGTACTAGTGCCGCTCAACCTTTTGGTGACCTGGCAAGCACCAGCGGCCTAGTGCATCCTGGTCTTATACATACGAGCCCTGCAGTGTCACTTTGTGATGTGGCGAGTCCCATAAGTGCAGTTCAAGCTGGTGCTGTGGCTAGCATAAGTAGTGTCCCACAGCCCCAAGAATTTGCACACAGGCCCGTAGAGCCCATAGTGTCCTTCTGGATGTGCTTGCAAATCCCGATTGGCAGCCCACAGATTCTGCAGTACCCGTACTTCCCCCATTCACTGCTCAACCCAGAGTTCAGGTGGAAACAGCAAATTTAACTACTTCCCTTGATTTTTTGGAGCTGATTTTTATGCAAGATTTGTATGCATTGCTTGTGGATCAAAGCAGTTTACACTTCTCAAAAAATTAAAGGAACACTTTTTAATCGGAGTATAGCATCAAGTCAGTTAAACTCTTGGGATATTGATCTGGTCAGTTAAGTAGCAGAGAGGGTTGTTAATCAGTTTCAGCTGCTTTGATGTTAATGAAATTAACAACAGGTGCACTAGATGGGCAAAAATGAGACAACCCCCAAAACAGGAATCTTTTTACACTAGTGTTGCATTTGGCTAGGGTCAGTGTCACTACTGGTAGCATGGGAAGAACACACAACACTATGTGTGGAGAAAAAAAAGGCACAGCACACCAACATCAAAACCTCATCCCCACTGTAAAACATGGCGGAGGGAGCATCATGGTTTGGGGCTGCTTTGCTGCCTCAGGGCCTGGACGGATTGTTGTCATTGATGGGAAAATGAATTCCAGAGTTTATCAAGACATTTTGCAGGAAAACGTACGACCATCTGTCCACCAACTGAAGCACAAAACAATGGCTGCAACAGCACAGAATATGCCTTTCTTTAGTGGCCCAGTCAGAGTCCTGACCTCAACCCGATTGAAATGCTGTGGCATGACCTTAAGAGAGCGATTCACACCAGACATCCCAAGAATATTGCTACACTGAAACAGTTTTGTGAAGAGGAGTGGTCCAAAATTACTCCAGATCTTTGTGCAGGTCTGATCTGCAACTACAGGAAACGTTTGGTTGAGGTTATTGCTGGCAAAGGAGGGTCAACCAGTTTTTAGGTTCACATACTTTTTCCTCCCTGCACTGTGAATGTTTACATGTTATGTGCAATTAAACCATGGCAACATCTAATGTTTGCGTAGTATTATGTTCAGCAGACTGTGTTCTTCTATTGTTGTGACTTAGATGACGTTCAGAGCACATTTTATGCCCAATTCATGCAAAACTTCACGTAATCCCAAGGGGTTCACATACTTTTTCTTGCAACTGTACATATACCCATGGCTTGTGTGAGCAATATACAGTGAGCAACAGATGTATTTGAACACCCTGCGATTTTGCAAGTTCTCCCACTTAGAAATCATGGAGGGGTCTGAAATTCACATTGTAGGTGCATTCCCACTCTGAGAGACAGAATTAAAAAAAAAATTCAGCAAATCACATTGTATGATTTTTAAAGAATTTATTTGTCTTGCACTGCTGAACAGAAGTATTTGAACACCTAAGAAAAAGCAAGAATTCTGGCTCTCAATGACCTGTTACTGTGCCTTTAAAAAGTCCACCTCTACTCCACTCATTAATCTAACTTAATAGCACCTGTCTGAGCTCTTAAAGACACCTGTCCACCCCACAGTCAGACAGCAACTAACGCAAAAAAAATGCCTAGTCAGGAAGGGGGGTAAATCCTCTAGAGGGAAAGTGGTTAATTTGCTGTTTATTTCTGTCTAGAATTTAGCTTTTTGGTACTTGTCAAGCACAGGAGAGTACTTCCTGATTACATGTTCCTCTAAAGGACCCTGGATGGTTAGTTATTTATGTCAGTGGCTGTCATTTTGTTCTGGGTCAGTGGCTCAAAGTGCAATTGAAACTGCGTAATAGCCAGGGGAGCATTTACAGAAAGAGCGTTGAACCAGTGGCAGCTTTCTTAATTTTTCTCATACCAGTTAGCTGTCTTTTGTTTAGTGGAACAGGGTAGAAATAGTTCTGGAAATGAATGTATAATTTTACCCTCTGGCACAATGCTTGTGTGCTGGGATGACTGCACTCCTGTGTATGCTTAGGAGGAATGTCATCCTACAGCCAATCAAGAAGGCAGAAGACCAGAACCTGAAAGAGGCTGGGGAGAAGATGCAGATGAGGGCAATTGTGGGTGTTGAACTGTTCAAGCAAAGGTAAGTATTGCAGTTTAGTTTAGCTTTAAGTGTTCATAGGGTGTTTGAAGGCATTCCCAACATGTGGGATGAGCAGGAAGAAACCTTCAGTGTCCGGTGGTTGTAGAGGAGAAAGTCCCAAAGTGAAATATATATGGGAAAAAAAGTAGGCACTTCGGATCTCCAAAAGTGTTCCTCTGAAAGGGGATCATTTATAGTAGTGGGGAAATAAAGTTCTCACTAGGTGGAAATTGTATAGGGTTTCAGAGTATACATGATAATCGCACAGCGGGGTGGCTGACATTGTACTTGTCTGACAGAACTGGGAGGCCTCAGTTTGGAAGTTTTTTTTTTTTTTTTCTTTATCAGAAAATAGGTTTATTGTGGGGGAAAAAAGACCAATAATTACATCTCGGAGAGCGTAAAAGAAAAATAATACCAGATAAAGTATGGAAAAATAGAGCATACATAAGGAGGCACAGAATCCCTTATAATACATTGGACCTATGTTGCCACATAGAGTAAAATTTACGGGGAGCATTTCTATGCTGATATGTTATTTTTTCTTGTATAAGCTTATTATTTACCTATACCACCCATTGGTTCTTATTCTGAATGTGAGAGGTAATCCAAAAGAGGACAGTCAGTTTGCGAGTGATGTATAGCAAACGTATAACCGCTACATGTGCATGTGGGGTTGTGGGGTGAGAGATTCCTCCTCCAGCTCACCCAATAAACAAACAGTAGGGTCTTGGAACATAATCTTGTGAAATGGTATCTGATATCTGTCCAATAATGGAAAAGCTTGGGGCATCTCAGAATCATGTGGAGAAGATTTCCATGGTCTCGTTCACATTTTGGACTGCAGATGGGATATTTAGTGTGAAATCAGCCCATAACATGTTCAAGAGCAGTAACAGCAAGCAGGTGTGCTGCATAGGTCATAGAATAAACATTTCTTTTACTGGGTCATAGTTTAAACAGCTCATTAATCTGGTTAGAAGTGGGTATGATTGAGCACCTGGTGGAAGGGGTTTAGTTGGTACTCTGTGTCCTTTTAACTATGAATGGCATTGAGAAGTCTGCATCAGAGAATGTATTTTGCAGCCAGTTTTCAGTAAAGTTGTCAGGATTTTGTCCCTAAGATTTCTCTGGGAGTCCAGTACTACAGATATTATTTAATTGCAGATGGTTTTATAGATCGTCTGCTTTTTGGTGACTAATGTCATGCAGGGTGCAATAACTAAAAGCAAGTCACACACACACACACACGACAGGTAGTCGCACACAGATACCTTTTAACCAGCATTTACACCATTACATATTCTACACATGTGAAAGACTCTCTACCAAATGAACACCTGTCCTGGCACATCATAGCATTCACCCGGCACTCCAAGAAATAACAGAATCCAACTGCAATATTCTTGCACTGTCAAAACCTCCACTTTTATGATCACACGACACACAGGAGGATATATCTTATAGTCATCACAATCTGCATAATAACACACACCAATAATATTGTGAGCATTACAGCATGAAATACACATTATTTGACAGCATCACAGCATAGAATGAAAACATTATCAAAGCTATGTGAAGGCGGGAAGGAACAGATCCCATCAGAACCATACTGCACAGGGGGTCACGGGGAAGCAGTAAATGCAACCAATCGATGAGCCCATATAGCCTTGGCAAGAGTCCCAGCGTCAGAGCATCCCCTGTCACTAGAAGGCTCCCAATCAATCCCGTTCAGACTCCTGGCTTTTAAACCATTTTCCTGGCAGTTTCCCGAAGTGGGCGGGCGCCACGCCCACTCTAGGATTTGCTAGCAGAAAGGTTCTGTGAGCATGACAGAGTCATGCCCAGCCACCATATTGAATCAACATAGTTATCTAAAAAGTCACACTTTTGCTTCAGATAAGCTTCTTATCTACCCTAAACTTCTTCACATCTACCCTGAACTTAAAGTTTTCTAACTTCTCAAGCAAGTAGACATCTTTAAACAGGTTCTTATCTTCTAATGTGAGATTATTAGATGTCATAAACACATTCAATCCCACAAACAAGTTCTTATCTTGCTCTAAGCAGAATATCTTTTGACTCTGTTCCTTTAGCTTAGAGACATTACATCAGTCATTTCTCATGCTCCTGGCATTTTGGCAACAATGCTTTATTGTAAAAATTACCCAAGAAACAAAGGGTCCAAGGCCAACACATTTAATAGGCATTAAAGTGACAAAAATCAACTTTCTTCTCAGTTGCTAACAATCTGGTGGTATTAGAGAGCAAGGAATCTTCAGGGGAATGAAGCCAGTCAAAGGAAGCTTTAAATTCATTCATAGAAAACAAAACTCCTTGTGAAAGGCAACTCTATTTTGTTTCGGGTGTGGGACAGGAATTTCTTATTCCACTGCCAGGACAGTGTAGCTGAGGCTACATGCAGCTTATACAGCACTCCCGGCCACTGGGTCTTTTAGGCTGGGCACAACGTGGGCTGAAAATGGTCAGTTCATCAGGAAACGGACAACTTTCGGCCCATGTGTACTGCTGTTTCATGACCGACTTCTATCAAACAGGCATGCTGGAAAACCAGCATCAATCAGTGCTGGCAGCCCCATGTCAGAACACAAAGGCACAGCAGGGGAGATTGTCACACTAACATTGCTTGTGTTAGTATGCTGATCTCTGTTTACATGTTACACCTAATTTAGGATGTAATATGGTGCCAAGGAGAGACCACAATTGGATTAGTTTGCAAAAAAAAAAAATTTGCAAAAAAGTTTTTTAAATTGCAAATATATTTGCAAAACAAGGGTGGAGGAGTAGCAGAGAGAGGCATAGGTAAGCTCACGTAGTGTAATAATTATCAACAATTTGAGTAAAACAAAAAGTAAGAAATCCAATTCAATGAAAAAGCACTTAAAAAGGTGGTAGTTAGAAACCGTTTCATAATGACATATTGGTGTGCTGTCCAGTAAATCCTACATCCTAAGCAGGAATTGAGGCAGTGTTTCCTCTGCTGACAGGTGCCACTTCTGAAGCGGTCAAGCCACTCTGTTCAAACATGCTGGTTGATCTAGGACTCGGTGACACTGGAGAACATGCAGACCAACTCCTCCTCACCGCATGAGCTAATAGGCATGCTTGTTGAGGAGGACCACCCTTTTCTTCAGGCTAGACTCGGGGCTACTGGTAAAGAGACAGACCAATTCCTCTAAGCCTGATGAGCCAATAGGAACGCATTTCAAAACAAACCTCTTTCTCAGTCTAGGCTGAGGAGGAGGAAGTCCTCCTCAGAACGCATTCCTATTGGCTTATGAGCTTAGAGTAATTGGTCTGTCTCTTTACCATTGTCCCTGAGTCTAGCCTGAGGAAAGTGGCACCTGTTGGCTGAGAAACCGCTGATTGGAATGAAAGGTTTGCTAGACTGCACACTGATAAAAGATTACAAAGTTGTTTCTGACTGCCAACTTTTGTGAGTGTATTTCCACTAAAGTAAATTTCTTATTTTGTTTTTACTCAATAAATTGTTGATAATTACTACAATATGTAAATTCTCCTTTGCTTCATTGCTGCCCCCCAACCCCTTTTGTTTTTCATATTCTACACAGCATTTTCCCTACTGTGTTTAAAGATTTGACTTCCTTGCAGTGAAAATAAATCAAAACAACAGTATTTTATTGTGAAAAGAAAAACCTGTGCTACACCCAACAAATGATAAAATTGACAAAATATGAAATAAATAACAATAAATGAATGGATAAATAAATAGTGAACTGCTGCTACTCTCTTCATGAATACCAGAAAATAAAGAAAACAAAAAATGAATGAGTGTGCTGTACCCTAAATGAAACAATCAAACTCAATGACTAAACACAATATATCCAAAAAACATGAATGAATATGTGCAAATACTGATGGTGCAAAAAATATCTAAAGTGCTAAAAAGTCCAGATGCATAAAGTGAATAAGCATAAAAGTCCCAAATCCAATGTGAAAAGTGCTGTGTGCTGAAAAATCTTCCAACAAAGTGCTATGGTGTCCACAAGTGATTGCCGCAACAGACAGATCAGCCTCTTACCGGACACATTGACCTCCGATCTAGAGATTGAATGAGCAGACGGTTTTCAGATTCCACACTGACACCCATGCTAGCAGTATCAAAGGAGATGGATGAACGGCTGCTGGCTCACCCAAACAAATTCCTCACATCATTGATCTCCAATCCCAGAGGATGCCATTTTTGGAGAAACTTCAAGCAGAGCATTCTGTGACGTCACCACGTTCCGGCTGGTGGTTTGACACCGCAGGAATTGAATCTGTATACTGCCTTTATGCACCTTATCAATGTAAGTGCAATATTTTACTGAAAAATTTTTGTGAATTTTATCGGGTTGCACTACGAAGTCTCTTCTGTTTTAAACCCTTCCTTACATTGTATGGAGAGCGGTCCGATGTGAGGAATTCATTTGGATGAGCCCACAGCTGTTCATCCATCTCCTTTGATACTGCTAGCATGGGTGTCAGTGTGGAATCTGAACAACGTCTGCTCCTTTGATCTCTTAATTGGAGATCAGTGTGTCCAGTAAGAGGCTGATCTGTCTGTTGTGGCAAGCACTTGTGGACACCAAAGCACTTTGTTGGAAGATTTTTCAACACACAGCACTTTCACATTGAATTTGGGACTATTATGCTTATTCACTTTATGCAACAGCATTTTATTACTGATGTTCCAGTGGTGCTCAGTCTTGAGACAGATGGACTGAGCTCCATTGAAACATCGACAAAACACTAGTGGTGCACTCTAATGAAAAGTCATGGACAAAAAACAAAAATTGTAAATGCATTTGGCCAAAAACCGAAACTGAAATGGTCAGTTTAAAAAAAATAAAAAAATTTATATATTTGTATTATATTTGATTTTTTAATTAATATGAATTTAAATGAATATGAATTTATTTTCAGCACTTTTTTAGCCAATAGGCTGCTTTTACACTGAGCAGTTTTTGAAGCACTTTTGCATTAAAAAAAAAAAAAAAAAAAAAAAAAAAGGCACAAGAAAAGCTCAAGAAAATTGCATCCCTTTTAAATTCAGTGTATGTATTCACACTAGTCTGTTACGCTTCCCTTGCAGTGTTTAAAAAAAACAAAACAAAATCGTGCTTGCCACATTTTTGGTGCATATTTGGTGAGTTAAAACAAAAAATGTACCTCCCCCTTGAGGCCTGGTTCACACCAACGCGTTTTTTTAGGGCTTTTTGCATGGATCCATGCTTTCATATTTAAGCCAAATTCTGACCCAACCATCTGAATGCTGATATTTTTCTCTTTTTCGAACCATTCTCTGCAAACTCTAGAGATGGTTGTGTGTGAAAATCCTAGTAGATCAGCAGTTGAAATACTCAGACCAGCCTGTCTGGCACCAACAACATGCCATGTTCAAAGTCACTTAAATCCCCATTCTGATGCTCAGTTTGAACTTCAGCAAGTCATCTTCACCACGTCTAGATGCCTAAATGCATTGAGTTGCCATGGGATTTGCTAATTAGCAATTTGTTATCAAGCAATTGAGCAGGTGTACCGAATAAAGTGGCCGGTGGGCGTATCATTTTTTACATCACTATTTAAGCACATTTACTGAGTTGATGTATTGTACATCTTGGTGGAGCACCTCATGGGTACTCCACAAAAAATGATTTGTGTTTTGCTTGTATTTTTTGCAAAAAATGTTTTAAACCCCTTGACACCGATCGCACGCAAATTAGAAGCCTCACAAAACTGGGCTCTTTTCCGTGGGGCCGCTAATTCGCGTACCGGTCTTTCTGCTGGGAGCATGCTACACGGCGTGCTCCCAGCACAAGACCAGAATGTCACTGAAAGCCCCAGATCCTGTTCTAACGATCGGGACCCAGAACTCCCAATTCCGGGTCACCTGATCGCTGTGATAGCTTCTGGTTCGCTTTCACAGTGATCAGTCACTGTGAAGCCCGCCCCCCTTGTTTTCTCTCTCTGAATGGAGGAGAAAGATACATTGTATCTCTCTGTCCTCTCAGAGAGAAAAAAAAAGTGTGTGTAAAAAAAATAAATAAAAAAAATAAATTAATAAATAAAAATAATTAAACAAAATTACCTTGATCAAGGTTTGATCTAGGTCTGTGCCAGGGTTAATGTTTTGGTCCAGGTCCTGGTCGGTTGTGGTATTTTTTTTTTTTTTTTAAATTGGTATCAGTGTCAGTTACTGGCAGAATTAAAAAAAAAACAAAAAAAAACGAAAAAGCAAATTGCGCACTATGGTTTCTGGGCTGTACTTATGGGTACAAACAACAACATACACACATGTGGTATTGTTGCGATCGTCAGGATCAGGAGAAATTATTTTGGGTTCTTTGGTGGTAGGTTATGGTAGTAGCAAGAAATATACAGCTAAATTAAAAAAAAAAAATTTTTTTTTTCTTTACTATTTTGGGCCAGTTTTCCTTTGGTAATAAAAAAAAAAATCAGGAGATATCCATTACCATTTACCACTAAACGAAAGCCCAATTTGTCCTGAAAAATACAAGGCATAATCCACGTGGATGCACAAAGTTGTGATAATATGTACGGTTTTGCTAACACATGTCAAAGTTGCAAAATTGTGCTTAGTCGTTAAGATTTGTTTTACCCTTAGGTGTGAATTGGTTAAAGAGACTTTTAAGTTCACACATATATTAACAATAAAGAGTCTGACCAAAGGTTTAACAGCTTCCTGTAATGAATATTATGGGTGTGTGTGTATGTGAGAGGTATGTATAAAATATATTATAATATATATATATATATTGTTTTTCCTTATATAGAAGATAATTGGTGTATTCAAGCCAAAATCAGAAGAGCCTTATGGTCACCTTAACCCAAAATGGACCAAATATTTTCACAAAGTCTGCTGTCCTTGCTGCTTTGGGCGTGGATGCCTTGTTCCAAATCAGGGATATCTGTCTGAAGCTGGAGCATATTTAGTGGATGAAAGACTTGGATTAGGTGTTGTTCCTAAAACAAAGGTAACCATCAAAGCAACAAGCTTTAATTAACATCTAAGATGTTTTACATGACTAAACAAAAAATTGCAAGATTTGTATCTCCTAAAGACCAACTCTAGGGTGCGAGTGAACGCAAACCATGCCTTGATAAAGCCATCCAGAAAATGCAGTACTAGGCTTAGGTAAACACATACTGGCCTGTATTTGTGCAAGAGTAAAGTCTCTGCTGTTTAGCTGATGACTATCCTAACTTTTCTAGGAGTTTAGTTTGCTGGTTAGCCACTTGCAACAGATAATCCTTTACTTTGTTAGCTAGTGGGCCAGCAGTTCACATATATGTGAAATGTACCTTTTAAAAATGAACCTATCTTAATCGTACAGGACGTGGGACTTGTATTCATGGACCATTGTTTAAATACAGGCCTTAACCCTAGGTTCAAATCTGTGCGGGTGGTGCTGCTGCGGATCCACACGAAAATCCGTGCAGCCCCACCACCCACACAGAGAAATGTGGACCCGCGGGTGGGTGCCATTAATTCTAATGGCACGCCGCCCGCACTGGAAAATGCAACCGTACTGGGAACCGAGGTACCCGCGTGGGCTGCGTTTTCAAAAGAAGTGCAGGGACTTCTTCCCTGCATGTCACGGGCACAGGAGTCCATTCAAATGACTGGGCTCTTGTGCCCGTGCAAAACGCGGCCTGCATGGCCGCATATATGTGAACCGTAGGTTAGGTGTTTGGACACCTGTCAAAAATAATCTCGCCTACTCTGAAATTCCAATTTTTGCTAGTGTCTCTAGGTGATTACCTGTTTTTCCTCTGGAGAATTACTTTTTTTAATCAGTTCAATTTTTTTTCTCTGAAACTTTTCTATCAAGATCTGACTGCTTATTGCCCTGGGATATCTTGGTTACGCTCAGTGTGTACCTTGAAGACTGTGCCTGGAACCCAATATGTTGGGCTGGCCTGTAATGTTTGCTTCAGGCGCTAGACTTAGTTTCTGCATGACACCTCCTGCCTGGCTTTTCCAATGAAAATATACACAGCACATTGCTACATTTCTTATGCCATTTTCTACAGATACATAGCCACAGCCATGGGATATATTGGTGCCTTTTTTACCCAAACATGCAAAACCCTATCCATTTTGCACTCTCTAACCATGAGTACCCAACTGGGGATCCCCCCCCCACTTGGCAGTGGCACAAGGGAGCTGGAACAAAGGGACCAAATTGTATGCGGTCTGCGGATGACCTACAGGAAACCCGGAACACTGCTGATAGCTGTTCCATTGTCCTGAAGCAATGTCATAATATGACGCTGCCGCCCTCCTCTAACTCTAGCTCTAGCTCCCTTTCACTATGCAGCCTGTCTGATAAAAGCAGGTTTCTCTGTCACTATGTCTGAATTCTTTGGAAAACCTTCTATACTTCTAAAACCTTTTGGCTTCGAGAGGCCAGAATTGGTACACATGCTCTTATTACCCTTTAACTTGTTTAAAAATCAGAGGTGGAACCCGCTCTACCTGAGGATGTTAGGAAAGAAAGTATTGAGGACCCTGGTTTTGTAGAAGAACCTGCAGAAGATTTTCCTGTCTGTCGTCCCTCATAGAAGGCAGTCTGTTTCCCATGTCACCATTGTCAGGTGGATGAGGACTACACTGTTGGGGCAGAGTTCCTCCTCCCTCTGTCAGAGCCAATTCCACCTGGGATGTTAGTGCCTCTTGGGCATTTCAGCATCAAGTATCTGCTTCCCAGATTTGCAAGGCTGTCACATGGTCATCTGTTCTTATGTTTACCAGGTTCTACTAGGTGGATATTCAGGCCTTGTCTGCACGGTGCTTTATCCAGTTTCCCTCTGTCCTATAACAGTTTTACTGCTACAGAGCAGGGCTGTTAGGGATCCAGGTATGACCAGAAATGTGTGGACTGACACAGGGAAGTAGCAGGCTTCAGGAACACAGGCGTAGTCAGGGCTGGAGAGGTGGAATGGTCAGGCAGGCCGTTAGGTACTGTCAGGCACCGCCCGGCGGGATCTCTAGTACCCACAGAACGGGATTCCCCAGGGCGCGGAGTCTAAGCCCCAGTCTGCCTTTTCACCAGAGCCCCTGATGGTGGGGATGGACTTGGCGCAGGACTGAGACCATGTCGCGGCCCCTGAGTGCACCCAACTGTGGTAGAGGGGTCCGCCGAGGGTATGTACCGGGGGAAAGCCTGATGTGAAGGGGCTGGCAGGTTTGGACAGTAGTGACTGGATCCGTGCGGGATGGATGGATCGTCTGGGTAGCGTCAGGCTTAGTCAGGCAGGCCAGGTCAGCAACGTGCGGGCAGTGAGGTACCGGAGGAGTAGGCAGAGAATAGTCAGGGTCACAAGCCGGGTTCAGTAACTCACGGGCAGCGTGGTACAGAGGATCAGGCAGAAGGATGGTCAGGCAAGCTAGGGGTTCAGCAGGAGACGGTCAGCAGAGGTCAGGATCAAAGCAGGGTCAGCAACTAGGCAGATAGGCAGGAACACAGGATACCAGGTACAGGGGCTCATGGGAAACATACACCAAGGCACTGACTGCAGGTCTGGCAATTCTTTAAATACACTTCCTGCAATCAGGTTCAGGTGATGGCTGACTGCAGGAGTGAGATTCTGGTTGCTGAGAGCACCCGCTGGCCAGCCCTGGTACTGCAGCCCACACGGCAGGTGAGTCCCACCACCAGTGGTGAATCCATTCCTGACAGGGGCTCCCTGCACAAAATTGCGTGTGTGTGTGTGTGTGTGTATGTATGTATGTATGTATATATATATATATATATATGTATATATATATATATATATATATATATATATATATATATACATACGTGATACATGCTCCAGCGTGTTCGGCAGTGCTGTGATTCGATACAGCACCATTCATTAACCAGATTCAGGCCAGTGATGTTTGGCCTGGACCTGCTGATTGGCTGTACTGAATCAGAGGTCTTCCTATGTCTGTTTACATTGCATCATTTCCTGTGCCTGTGTAATCTTCTCTCCCCAGAGCACATTTCATTCCAGAGAGAGAAGAAAGCAGATCTACATGAGTAAAACCAGCACACTTTCACAGTACAAGCACAGCTAGGTTTCATTTTAACCCCCTGATCACCCGCCCCCCCCCCCCCCCCCCAGTTAACCCTTTCACTGCCCTGTCACCAGTGTCTTTATTACAGTGTACAGATATTTTTATTACTGATCACTGTATTAGTGTCACGGCAACTTCAGATTAGCGTCACATTTAATTTGATTGCCAGGAACATGCTCACATACACAATATACCTCCGTTGCTAGTATAGTGTCTGAACGGATCAATATCTTTGATCAGATCAGAACTATACCAGTGTTCACAATAGTATAGTGTCTCCAAAAATGCAGCGTTAGTAGGATCAGCCCCCGACACCTGCCAGCACCTGCGTTGAGCCCCTACACTTAACCCCCCCCTTCTCCCCTAGCAAGTGCAGTGTCAGTAGATCACTGTCACTTGATACATTGCACACCTAACTGCAGGGTTAGCAAGATCGGGTCTGATCTCTGCTAGCACTAGCAGGTAAATTTTTTTATGTAGTGGTTCAAGCAGTCCCTGACAGCCAGGTGCTCTTTTTTTTTTTTTTTTCTTCCCCGTTAGTAGCACTAGGTACCTATAAATTTAGTGGCCAAAATGTACAACAAAAGGTATACTAGTATAGAGGCCTACAGGATTCTGATTGTCAGATGAGAGCGAAGGGGAAGCCTCACTGACAGAATCTGTCTCCGAACACGAACCTGTAGAGAGCAGTGGCATCCTGACAGATAGCTCAGACGATGGCGTAGAGGTAAAGAAGAAAGACAGCGGCGCCACTCAAAGTGTAGAAGGTTTTAAAATCAGGTAAATTTAATGTAAGATGCACTCACATAGGTAGGTAGCAAATAGGCATGTCAACAGAATGAAGTTCCGGTGGAGCAGGAAGTCCTATGCCGTGCTCTGGGTGTATCTCCGCCGCTCTGGGTGTATCTCCGCTGCTCCGGTGGTGTCCAGTGCTCGGGAAGTAGCAGAGAGGCACAGGGAGGCTTACTGGGATGGCTACCTATGTGAGTGCATCTTGCATTAAATTTACCTGATTTTAAAACTTACTACACTTAGAGTGGTGCCGCTGTCTTTCTTCTTTACCTGCATATAGGAGTATCTACAAGCTCTCACAGCCGGCTGCCTTCTCTGACAAGCCCACATATCAACAAACCCTCCATCAAAGATGGACTTGGGAGTTAATGAAAGGTCCATGGGGAAATAGCGTCCAACTATACATGGTCCACCCCCTAGCCCTCACAAGATAGATGTTCTAGCGCTCCCTATCCCCATTTACCTTTGAGATGGAGTAGAGGTTCCTGCTAAGGTCAGGTGCACTGGTGCCGCTTTACCTTTTGGTGAACTGGTGAGCTCTAGTGTGTAGGGTATACTCCCCAGCAAATCATCTTTGTTGCTGAGTCCCTCATTATTTTTCTGGCCACCTTGCATTCAAACAATTTCTCCCCAGCAAGCGTGCCAGATATGGGGTCAAAATGTATAGGGACCTGTAAGAGGACAACAGGATATACATGTATTTTCTGATTTATGAGGGAAAAGATAGTCACATGGAGCCCCCTGGATGCCCAGACTACATGGGGAGCAGTGGCAAGATAGTTTGGGATTTGGTGTCACCCTTTTTCCATATGGGGTACCAATTATATGTGGACAATTTTTATTCAAGCGTGCCACTATTTAGACATTTGTACAATCTTGGAATTAGTGGCACCATCCAAGCTATACGCCCAGGATTCCCGCAACGGCTTGTAAAATCCATTTTGGGGGAGAAAGCCTGCTTGAAAAATTATGAATTGCTCGCAGTGAAGTGGAAAGACAAACGGGATGTTTTCGTCATGTCTTCCATTCACGCAGACACAACCATCCAAATTTCCACGGCAGCTGGTGTTGTTGAGAAGCCCCTCTGTGTCCACTACTATAACCTTAACATGGGAGGGGTGGACTTCAACGACCAGATGATGAAGCCATACTTGGTTTCTTCTAAAGCCAGACACTGGTACAAAAAAAGTGTCTATTTATTTCAGTTGGCTCTGTTGTGCTTTACATAACAACTGGATGAAGTGGATCCTTCCTAAAATTCCAGGAAGAGATCATCACAGCCCTTTTATATCCAGAAGGTGCTGTGGCCCCAACCCTCAACCCAGATGCAGTGAGCCGGCTGCTTGAGAAGCATTTTCCCGATGCCATTCCTGGTACCCAACCCAAAAGTCACCCCAAAAAAGATGTGTGCAGCAGACACAGAATAAGGCATGACAACTGCATTTTTTGTCTCTCCTGTCTTGGCCAACCTGGTCTCTGCCTTGAGGACTGCTTCCATCACTACCACACACTAGTAGAGTATTAGTATAGCGTACAGCATGGCACAGTCCTGGGGTGGCCAGTGGGTGGATCGCTCCTATTCTTTGGCATATATTTTCAAGATTTTTTTTTTTTTTGGCAGAGATTTCTTTATCCACATCGACTGATCGATGTGTAGAGAGGAATCTGCCCATAGGCTGAACCAAAAAAAAAAGAACATTTCATGTATGCTCAACATTAGAAGTGGGTGGATGCAGGGCATTGTATTCTAATGGTGGGCATACCACACACTTTTTCTGGCAGAGATAACAGATATGCCCAACAAAGACCAGCGACGTACTGGTAAATCACTGGACTTTGAGTGGTAATACCAGGATGATGCATGCAGCTGCAGACATCATCCTGGTATCGTTCTTTTTTCAGCCAACAGTTGTCTTTCATGTAAAGGCAATGCTAATGGCTAATTGGCTGCAGGATTGCTTTTACAAGCAGTGGGAGGAGATGCCCCCTCCTGCTGCCTTCCACGGCTTTCTCAGCCAGTCCCATCTCATCCCATCGGGGAACCTGAGAATGCATCCGTCGTTTCCCCCAGCTGACCATAGAAGTGATTGGAGACCAC
The DNA here is from genome assembly GCF_062004578.1 of Staurois parvus. Lineage (NCBI taxonomy): Eukaryota > Metazoa > Chordata > Amphibia > Anura > Ranidae > Staurois > Staurois parvus. Next base: position 1,347,880 of record NW_028318777.1, read on the forward strand.
AATGTCTGAAATAGTGCAGCGCCGAATAGCAAAAAATGGCCTGGTCAGGAAGGCGGGTAAATCTTCCAGGGAGCAAGTGGTTAGGCTGTTGGAGTGTTTGTTGTTCAGGTTCTTGTTTGCGGTTCTTTTTGCTATGTTGTTGCCCACCCCTCAGTTTGATGCTTGTGTATGTTCTATGGTCTGTGAATAAAAGTATTTTTTTCCAGACCTCTATGATTGAGATAAGAATTTTGGCTTACCTGTAAATTCTTTATGTTGGAGTCTCAAGGAATGGGTGGTATCACATTGGTGTGCTCTAGGGGCAGCCCTAGCAAGTTTGCTCTGTACTCCAAGGTAAGAAATCTTAAAATCGAATCAAATGCAGAGTAGTAAATGACAGCTGGCATCTGATTAGCAAAAATACAGGATATAAAGAAAACTAGACTGCAGATATGGAACATTATTGTTGCAGTTGGAGGTGAATGAATCAGATAAGTCCAGTTTTATATCTAAATTATTTATGAATTGGTCTTTTAGTCATATAATCCATTTTAGTAGTTTAATAAGAATACACATTGATTGTCCATACCCTTTTAAAATCTACAAGTCTAGTGCCCTAGACCTAAAGGCCTGTGTCTTCAGAGCAACAGGTAAAATAAACATGTACAGCTCTTGCCGTGTTGATATTGGTATCTAGACCAGCCAGCATTATACTAATTTTTTGAGGATAGGAAACTTCCAGACTTCAGGTTTTGAAAGCTGACCTTTGAACAGATATTCCAGAAAAGTAGTCAGTTTTTTAAGGAATGCAGGTTGGAACCCTAGCCAGCTTTTGTCAACTTCTGTAAGCCCATAAGGGCACAAGACTACTCCATTTCATGGTTACATTCGTTGTGACAATACCCAGAGTAAGTAGGAGCTAATCGATCAGCAGAGGTATTTATTGAGATGAGAGGGTTTGCTCTAGCTGAGTTTCAAACAGCTATACAAAGTAACCAGTCAGCTTCTAACCTCAGCTTGTTCAGTTAAACTTTAAAAATGTAAACTAGAAGCTAATTGTCATGCTCAGCTGCACCAAATTCTGTCTGCTCCAGTCCAGATAAATTCCTGACATAGTGTTTTTAGGTTCTGAGTGCACTAAAAAACAAAACCACAGAGCGCAGTAAGCTACCTACAATCAAATTAGGTACTGTATGTCTAAATATAGTATTAATAATAAGCAAACTTATAAGTGACTACCCAAACAAATACAAAAAATTATAATAATAATAATAATAAAACCAAAGAAAATATATATATCTCCAAAAATTATATATATCCAAAAATTATATGAAGTCCCATACACCTAAAGTCCAAAATAAAGTTCACGTGTCCAAAACTCTTTCCAGTGATCTCTCAATTTGTCTTTATCCCCAGATCAGATTGGTGATATAATCCAGAATATCTTCAAGTGCCTCAAAAGAAAAAAACTCAACATAGTGTATTACCCTATAAGAATTATATATTTTGTGCCACACGTGTAACGTGCAAAATAAAAAACTAAAAGTGTCACAGCAATCGTGAGATCTCAAGGGTATAAATTGAGTAGTAAGTAACTTCACTGCACACAATGAACGAAGTGCATAATTACCCCCATCACAGATAAAATCAGCATAAACTCCATACTCCAGATGAAAGTGTCTCCACAAATGGATCTATTATCTTCTCCTGCCTTTGCCCTCAGACCTCATAAGCAGACCAGGAGTCAGTATATGTATAAAAATTTCAACAATTTTATTGTAGCAACTTACATTTAAGTTAGATGAGCACAGCTTCCATGCACTAAGAACGTCCCAAAAAGAGAGCCCACTCTTTAGCGGTGACTGCTTACAGCCCCTTAATCATAAGCCAGAGAGAGCCAGGCAACCATGGGAGTCTCCAGGGTTGGAACTACCGCGTGTTCCCGAATCCAAAATGGCCGCCCCGGCACTTCCGGAAAACGTCAGTGCGTCACAACGTCACGTGCCCCGTGAGTGGGCTCTCTTTTTGGGACGTTCTTAGTGCATGGAAGCTGTGCTCATCTAACTTAAATGTAAGTTGCTACAATAAAATTGTTGAAATTTTTATACATATACTGACTCCTGGTCTGCTTATGAGGTCTGAGGGCAAAGGCAGGAGAAGATAATAGATCCATTTGTGGAGACACTTTCATCTGGAGTATGGAGTTTATGCTGATTTTATCTGTGATGGGGGTAATTATGCACTTCGTTCATTGTGTGCAGTGAAGTTACTTACTACTCAATTTATACCCTTGAGATCTCACAATTGCTGTGACACTTTTAGTTTTTTATTTTGCATGTTACACGTGTGGCACAAAATATATAATTCTTATAGGGTAATACACTATGTTGAGTTTTTTTCTTTTGAGGCACTTGAAGATTTTCTGGATTATATCACCAATCTGATCTGGGGATAAAGACAAATTGAGAGATCACTGGAAAGAGTTTTGGACACGTGAACTTTATTTTGGACTTTAGGTGTATGGGACTTCATATAATTTTTGGATATATATAATTTTTGGATATAATTTTTGGAGATATATATATTTTCTTTGGTTTTATTATTATTATTATTATTATTATAATTTTTTGTATTTGTTTGGGTAGTCACTTATAAGTTTGCTTATTATTAATACTATGTTTGTACTTCAGGGGAAGGAATGTTAAGCAATTTATTGGGATTTTGGTAGAGGAAGGAAGTGCTATTTATTTTGTATTGTATGTCTAAATAGTTCTACAATTTCAGAGCTAAAGGATATAAAACATAATTTCAAGTATATCGAATGTAAAGGGTTAAAAACGGCAAGTCCCAAAAGAGCCCGTTTGTCCATGCAATGATCACGGAAATATAGTTCAAAAGTAGCAGCTTCAATATCTCTGTAGCTGGTAAAGTACTAGACACAGGCATCATCAATGATAAATCAAGATACCATGAATGAAAATAATATCCACTCACTTGAAAAGCTTTAACTGTGTGCAGCCAGAACACCTCTGAAAATTCATGGAGTACTTCCCTATGCTTCTCCTGTGGCTAGAAGTAGAGGTGTGAATTGAGAGGATCTTAATATGCTGCGGATCTCACTTCACATCTTTACTGCTGGCCACAGGAGAGGAAGGCACTCCATGAATTTTCACTACCAGCTGCACAGATATCCTTTTGCTTTTAAATATACATTTATTTAGACACACCTTTTTATATATATTTGATTGCAGGTAGCTTGTACTTTGAGGTTTGTTTTTTGATGTACATAGTCTGCCAGTCTCTATCTGGTGTCCATAGCAGCAACTACCTGTAAAAAGATTTTCCAATTGGATGGTAATTGATGTTTTGGCTCCTTAGGATTGGTGTTCTTTTTTTGTTTTTAGGATCTACAGTGGCACTTTGTACAGGTTTAAATATATAAATACTCTTGCACGTGATAGTTTCAATTAATTGAACATTACTGTTTCCTAAACTACATTTTTCTTTCAACTATGTTATATCATGTTACTTTATCTTGTCTATAGAGCTTCTTAATACATTTTAATAGCTATTAATATTATAGCCATGTAAAGTATTTTTTTTTCATAATGTTATTTTTTTCTCTTAAGGTAGTGTGGCTTGTCAGTGAAACTTTCAATTACAGTACAATAGACCGTGCAAAGTCAAGAGGCAAGAAATATGCCTTAGAAAAAGTACCAACAGTAGGCCGAAAATTTCACCGCGTAGGTTTACCTCCTAAGGTAATTTTTTTTTTTTTTCACTTTCATAATTCCAAATGTGATTACAGTTTGGGAATTTTGCAGACTCTGTTGCCATGCATCCTACATCATTATTTCACCAAGGAGACTTCTGTGGGTTTGAAATATACAGTACTTATCAATTGTTTTTTCATATTTTAAAAGTGGCTAACACTGCAGTTATTTGTCAAGGCTGTTATTACTTTGGTCCTGCTGTTAAAAAAAAAAAAAAAAAAAAAAAAATATATATATATATATATATATATATATATATATATATATATATATATATACACATATACACACACACACACATCTACATACACTGCTTAACATAAGTGAGTGCACCCCTTTTTAAAGAGTAATATTTTAATCTATATCTCAATGAACACAAGAACAATTTCCAAAATTTTGACAAAACCGTTTTATAGAAAATTTTTGTTTAGCTCATTACAGGTGAGGTTAAAAATATAACCTAATTACAAAATCTTCAGCGTTACTCAAATTAGATGATGCAAAAATGAATACACCCCACAACAAAAACTACTCCATCTAGTATTTTGCATGACCTCCATGATTTGTAAGGACAGCAGCACCAAGTCTGCTAGGCATAGAATGAACAACTTGGAGACATTGCAACATCTGTCTTTTTCCATTCTTCAAGAATTACCTCTTTTAGAGCCTGGATGCTGGATGGATAGCGATGCTCAACTTGTTTCTTCAGAATTCCCCATAGGTATTCGATTGGGTTCAGATCAGGCCACTGAATCACTTTCACCCTGTTCTTCTTCAGAAAAGCAACAGTGGCCTTAGATGTGTGTTTTGGATCATTGTCATGTTAGAAAAGTGCATGATGGCCAAGGGCATGGAGTGATGGTAGCATCTTCTCTTTCAATATAGAGCAGTATATCTGTGAATTCAATGAAATGCAGTTTCCCGACACCAGTAGCACTCCTGTAGTCCCACAGAAGGACACTGACACCATCATGTTTCACTCTAGTCACCAAGAATTTTTCTTTGTACTCTTTACCTTTGCGACATCATACAGTTGTGAAGCCATCAGTTCCAAAAACATTTATTTCTTCATCGTATATCATGGAACACAGCAGGCTATTCATTTCACGTGTAGGTGAATGGACACTGGCCGACCAATCAGAGGAGGTCCTCCCCTATATAACACCTCCTACACAGGAAGTACTTCAGTTTTTTCATCAGTGTCTTTAAGGTGGATGGTCACTCAAAGTGTTGCATGTGCTCTAGGAGCATACTTGGAACGTCCAGAACAGTTCCATTAGAGAATCGGGGACTTTAATCGGATCCATTCAGAAAGCTGTTAGCCAATATGGATGGTACCTGAGCCTTGCTGGATAAGGAGAAGAATCCTCGGGTTTTTGCCTGTAATGCAGCCTTATGGTGCTGGATCTTGAATAACGGAACCCTGTGCAGTAAAATACTGACCAAGGTGCTTTCTGACAGAGTGCTGTACAGGTCTGAGGCATTGGCCCCACAGTATGGGGACCAAGTCCTTGAAGGCCTGCATGACAAGGCCTGCTGTGATGGGTGAAGGTTGGACTCCTGTTATGATTCAGGGTCCTGCGGCGGGAATGGTATGTTTTACATTTGCAGTATTTCTTTGAAAAATCCAACTGTTTGGTCATTCTCCTGGTGGCCACTGAGGCAGTGTGCTGTTGGTCTAGCTAGGCTATGCTGTGTGAGTCTCTAAAGGAGTATTGGGCTGCACTTTTCTCCTCCAGCCACTAGAGGTCATGGGAACGCTCTCTATAGCCTACACTGGTCCAGTGAAGGCAGGAAGTAGATGGGTTGCCATTTTAGTTTGTGTTCCCATGTGGCTGGTGGTTTGTGAGGCTCCTGAGAGGTAGCAGAGAAACGAAGCAGTCTATGGCTGGATGATGGTGTGTATTTCCTTTGGGGGTGTTGTATGACCAGACATGACGTGATTTTACACTGCATTAGTCTGCATAATCCTGGGGGGCTTGCACAACTGTTTTTTTTATATCATTGCATTTAAAGGTGTTGAGTCTCCAGAGTAGCTTGCATTTGATCTGCAGGAGCTTACATTTTAGCTGCACTGAAGCAGCATGGAGGCTGCATTCAGGCTGTGTTTGATACTTATGTGGTTGCCTAGCATGGAACCAAGTGCCTTTTAATTGTGACGCAGTTCTTTGTAACCATACGGTTTTAGAAAGTGGGGCAGTTGCATCATTGTTTTACATTATTGCATGCATACATACCTGCATAGTTTTGTGAACTGTATAAACTGCATTTGTACATGAATTCCATGCATGCGCACCTGATGCCTGGACCGCATTTGTGCATGCATACCTGATGCCTGGGCCGCATCTGTGCATGTGTACATGATGCCTGGGCCACATCCGTGCATGCAAACTTTATATGCATACATACACTTGCATGAATTGCATACTTGCATGCATACTTTTGTGAAATGGATACTGGTATAATTTGCATACTTGCATGCCTATGTACCTGCATAGCTGCATGCTTGCTTGCCTGTGCGATCACATAACTGTAGCCCAAGATGCCTATGGACATACAGTGAAGGAAATAAGTATTTGATCCCCTGCTGATTTTGAATGTTTGCCCACTCACAACGAAATGATCAGTCTAAAAATCAAATGGTCGGTGTATTGTAACACTGAGAGACAGAATAGCAACAAAAAATTCAAAAGAAATGCATGTCTAACAAATTATGCACTGAATTGCATGTTCATGAGGGAAATAAGTATTTGATCCCCTTCACAAACAATGATTTAGTACTTGGTGATAAGTCCCTTTTGGCAATCACAGAGGTCAGATGTTTCCTGTAGTTGGCCACCAGGTTTGCACATGTCTGAGGAGGGATTTTTGCCCACTCCTCTTGGCAGATTCTCTCCAAGTTATTAAGGTTTGGTGGCTGACATTTGGCAACTCAAACTTTTTCAGCTCCCTCCACAGATTTTCAATTGGATTAAGGTCTGGAGACTGGCTAGGCCACTCCAGGACCTTAATGTGCTTCTTCTTGAGCCACTCCTTTTTTGCCTTGGCTGTGTGATTTGGGTCATTATCATGCTGGAACACCCATCCACGGCCCATTTTCAATGACCTGGCTGAAGGAAGTAGGCTCTCACCCAAGATTTGACGGTACATTGCCCCGTCCATCGTCCCTTTGATGCGGTGCAGTTGTCTTGTCCCCTTAGCAGAAAAACACCCCCAAAGCAGAATGTTTCCACCACCAGGTTAGACAGTTGGGATGGTGTTTTTGGGGTCATAAGCAGCATTCCTCCTCCTCCAAGAGGAGAAAAGGAGAGAAGCGCCTCTAAGTGCAATACGTCTTTTTATTCAAGTCTAAATGTAGAAACACTCACATGTGTGAAGTAATCATAAGCTTAAAAACCGTGGTTAACAATAGTTAACGGTGGGGTGGTAACCTGGGTGAAGAGCCTTCATCTTACTGCGATGTGGGGAGGTCAGCTCTCGGCTGGAACAGCGTGGTGGCTGGTGGGGAACAGCGGTGAGGCCGGCCGGTGTGCACGTCCTCCCTCAGAGCCGGATGGAACGCACGCTGGAACGCAGCGGCGGCGTGGCCGTGATGACGTCAGATCCCAGGGTGCACTGCGGCGCGTTTCGGAGCATGCGCTGGCCGTGGAAGGCGGAAGTGCGCTCCTTTTTCAAGCAGGGGGAGGTGGATGAACAGGGGTGAATATATAGGGAACGTGAGTCTAATTGATCAATTAACCAGTGATTGACCATTGCTGTATGGTGAATAGTGTAAAGTCATGGATGTTAAATGGGGGGGGTAAAGGAAACCAAATGGAAAAAATAGAGGATGTAATAAATAAGAAAAAAGAAGAAATAAAAATGATGAAATGAAAAGATGAAAAAATGAAAAAAAGAAAGAAAAAATGAATGAAATGAAAAATGACATTAATAAAAGATTTTTGAACAGTTGAAAATCGAAGAAGCTATGTGAAAAAAGTTGATGGGGGCAATAGGAATACAGAATAAAAAAGGAAACAGAGCTAAAAAAAATCAAAAAATTAAAGAATTAAGAAATTAATAAATTAAAAAATGTATAGTGGTATATATATGTTATAAGATTAAAATTAAATTTACAAAATTGAGAAAAAAAAAATTATATTCTGGGAGATTAGTGGGGTAAAAGGTTCACCTTGCAGCACTGTCACATCAATTATGTAACAGTAGTGAGCAGATATTTAGTGGTAATACAGCATGATTGCAAGGTGGGATATGGTTATGGCTCTACAGGAGCTTCATAATAATTATAACGTATATACATGTTGCTAGCGGGTATATTGACAATGGGTGTTAACATGGTAGGATGATAAACATATTGGTAATAGTACATGCAAATGACATTATAAAGAGTAAATTACATTGTAAAAAATAGAATAAAATATAAATAATGAACAAAAGGTTATAAATAATAAACTAAAAATTGGATTAAAAAATTGAATAATAAAAAAAAAAAATTCAATAAATTTGATAAAAAAAAAAAAAAAAGGAAAGCATCATTGTGAGTGTTGTGTGGCTATGAACGGGAGATTGTAGTGTTTATAGTATAGTGTTAATGTCTAATTCCTCGTTGAGTCCACCTGGGGACAATGTATCTAATGTAAATATCCAATAAGTGTCTTGTGAACAGAGTTTTTTGAAACGATCAGACTCAGAGAGATTGTTGCGTATGGATTCTAAGACCCATACTTGTAGGCCATCAGTGGATTTTTGGTGATATTCAAGGAAGTGGCGGGGGATGCTATGTTTGTCTTTACCATCTTCAATAAGACGTCTGTGCTCGCCAAACCTGGCGTGGAGGGGTCTGATGGTGCATCCCACATATGGGAGGCCGCAAGGGCAGGATATACAATAGATCACATGATCAGTGGAGCAGTTGTAAAATTCTTTGAATGAATAGGTTTTTCCTTTTGTGGTGAAGTTTATTTGTCCGTGTTTAACAAATATGTGAAAAAAGTTGATGGGGGCAATAGGAATACAGAATAAAAAAGGAAACAGAGCTAAAAAAAATCAAAAAATTAAAGAATTAAGAAATTAATAAATTAAAAAATGTATAGTGGTATATATATGTTATAAGATTAAAATTAAATTTACAAAATTGAGAAAAAAAAAATTATATTCTGGGAGATTAGTGGGGTAAAAGGTTCACCTTGCAGCACTGTCACATCAATTATGTAACAGTAGTGAGCAGATATTTAGTGGTAATACAGCATGATTGCAAGGTGGGATATGGTTATGGCTCTACAGGAGCTTCATAATAATTATAACGTATATACATGTTGCTAGCGGGTATATTGACAATGGGTGTTAACATGGTAGGATGATAAACATATTGGTAATAGTACATGCAAATGACATTATAAAGAGTAAATTACATTGTAAAAAATAGAATAAAATATAAATAATGAACAAAAGGTTATAAATAATAAACTAAAAATTGGATTAAAAAATTGAATAATAAAAAAAAAAAATTCAATAAATTTGATAAAAAAAAAAAAAAAAGGAAAGCATCATTGTGAGTGTTGTGTGGCTATGAACGGGAGATTGTAGTGTTTATAGTATAGTGTTAATGTCTAATTCCTCGTTGAGTCCACCTGGGGACAATGTATCTAATGTAAATATCCAATAAGTGTCTTGTGAACAGAGTTTTTTGAAACGATCAGACTCAGAGAGATTGTTGCGTATGGATTCTAAGACCCATACTTGTAGGCCATCAGTGGATTTTTGGTGATATTCAAGGAAGTGACGGGGGATGCTATGTTTGTCTTTACCATCTTCAATAAGACGTCTGTGCTCGCCAAACCTGGCGTGGAGGGGTCTGATGGTGCGTCCCACATATGGGAGGCCGCAAGGGCAGGATATACAATAGATCACATGATCAGTGGAGCAGTTGTAAAATTCTTTGAATGAATAGGTTTTTCCTTTTGTGGTGAAGTTTATTTGTCCGTGTTTAACAAATTGGCAAGTTTTGCATAGCGCTTTGTTGCATCTATACATGCTGACAATGGGTATGAGGCAGATTGTGTTGGTGGGTGGGTTGTTTTTGGTGGGGGCTATCTTGTTTTTAAGGTTGATCGCTTTGCGGTAGGTGTATTTTGCTTTTTTATCTAAAATGTCTATTAAATGTGTATCCTGTAGTAGTGTCAGCCAATGTCTATTGATGATAGACAGCATTTTGTGAAAGTTGTGGAATTTGGTTATAAATCTGACCTGGTTGGGAGGCTCTGTGCTATTGTGTATTTGGGGTCTACCCTTGCGGTAAAAGGAGTGGGCCTCATCTACTAGCTTGTGTGGGTAACCTTTGTCTAGGAATTTCTTTATTAGAATGTCGCTCTGGAGATTGTAATCTGAATCTGTGGTGCAGTTTTGTCTGAGACGACAGAATTGTCCTTTAGGTATATTTTGGATCCATGTGGGGTGGTGGCAGCTGTTGAAGTGGAGGTATGAGTTGCCAGATACGGGTTTGAAGTGTTTTTTTGTTAATATTTGGAGATTGTCATGGTATAATTCGAGATCTAGGAATACAAGAGTAAGTTTGTGGTGAGTGGAGGTGAAGTACAGTTCAAAAGGATTTGAATTGCAATGGGTTACGAACTGGTCTACGTGTAATATTGGTCCATCCCAGATGACGATAATGTCATCTATGTAGCGGCCGTAAAAGATGATGTGGGCGGCAAAGGGGTTGTTGTGCCATATGTATTTGTCCTCCCAGAAACTCATAGTCAAGTTGGCATATGAGGGTGCAAAATTGGCTCCCATGGCTGTACCTTGATTTTGTAAGTAGAAATCGTGGTTGAATATAAAGTAATTGTGTTTGAGGCAAAATGAGGTGGCGTCTACTATAAAGGAAGATTGTTTGGGGTTGAGTGATGGATCCAAGGATAGATAGTGCTGGATGGCGGTGATGCCTACATCATGGGGTATCAAGGTGTATAGGGAGCAGACATCTAACGAGACCCAACAATAGTTGGGTTCCCAGGAGTATGTTTGGAGTAATTCTAGCAAGTGTCCGCTGTCCCGGATATACGAGTGTTGAGCCTGTGCCAGGGGTTGTAGGAAGTGGTCGATATATTGGGAGAAACCGCTGGTAATGCTCCCTGTGGCCGCTACAATTGGTCTTCCTGGTGGATTATTTGGATTTTTGTGTACTTTGGGGAGAAAGTAAAAATACGGGGTGTTGTAGAAGTCTTTAGATAGAAAAGAGGCTTCCTGCTTGGTGATGACACCATCAAGTAAGGCTGTGTTCGTTAGTAGTAGTGCGTCCTGTTTGAATTCGGGTAGTGAGTCTTTAGTTAATTTGGTATACGTGGATGTGTTTGAGAGGAGTCTGAGGGCTTCGTCTATGCAGTCAGTGGTGTTAAGAAGTACAATGCCGCCACCTTTATCGGCGGGCTTGATAATAATGTCCTTATTGTTTGATAAAGTGGTAATGGATTTTTTTACAGTGTTTGGTAGATTAGAGGAGGAATGGTGTTGGTTGGAATTGCACAATTTGATGAATTCCGAGTAGACTATTCTATAAAAACTTTCCAGGTAGGGTCCTTAGAATGTGTAGGATTGAATACTGATTTGGGTCTGAGCGTAGTGTGGGCCATGGGTGGGGGGTATAAAAGTTGTGAAGAAAGTGAAGTGAGTTTTGTCACGATCGCACGGTCGCCGCCACCAACATGCGACAATCGCACGACCGCGACTAACAGTAATACGTCACGCCCGCGGCGTCAGACCCCAGACCTTCTCAGCAACTCGTGACCGAAGGATCGGCCGATCTAGAACCGCAGTGTGACGCGCGTAACAAGACCCCACCCAGCTGCACCCTGCACAGCAACTGTCCAGCTAATGGGCTACAATCGGTGCCTGCAGCCTGAATGCGCTTGTTACTGGGTCGGGTTAATTACGCAACTAACCCTCTACTGCCACCACCACTTTTGTCGGAGACTGGGAAACTCCCGTTATCAAATATACACTATAATGATTGAAAAGTCGCCTGTCCAATACGGTCACCGCAGGCCGATTGGGCAGAGGATTAAACAAACACAGTAGCGTCTCTTCAAAGGCAGGATTTTGTGAATTGCAAGTAAGTGCTTAGAAACAGTTTGACTCTTTTAGTAATAAATCTTTCTTTCTGAAAGTGTTAAACAGGTGCAATAAAATATTTACAAAGAAAATGTAACTATATATATATATATATGCATATGAAGGTACAGCAAAGAGATAATGGGAAGGGAATTAAAGAGTTCAGTTACTTGCCAATATGCCTTGGTTTGTAAGCAGATCCAAGTGCAGAGCTGGAAGGGTCTTTGATCTTCTCTGTTACGATGATAAACTCAGGAAATGTGTGTGTTGAACTTCCAGGCTTGCTAGCCTGTCCCTTTTTAAAAATCCCTCTGAAAGGGGGGGGTTGCTCTGACTACGCTGTGTTGGGAGGGGTCAGGAGAACTCTGAATTCGAACCCACATCTGTCATAATCCATGACATGAAACATACAGTTGACCTGAGGAATGTTCAATTAATTGCTGGTCAGTTTTACGATGTGTGGGCCTACACAGTTTTGGGTGACGAAGGTTACACTCCAGCAGACTGCCTGGCACCTGGACTCAGGATGTCATAACCTGGTTGACCCGCACCATCTGTCAGGAGATAACGTTTGCCTCTCAGGAAGGGAAGGGGTAGGGAATGAGGGCTGAGGAATACTTCCACTAAGCGAAAAGGAAAAGGGGAATTCCGCGTCCAACTCTGATGAGCTAGTTTGCTACACCTCCCCCTCAGGTGGTTGCCAGGGAGGGGACTACAAGTTCCCTCTTGTCGCAACCGACCTGTCCAGAGGTTCCTCTTGTGTCGTCCTGGTACTGCTGCACTGCGGGAGAACCGGAGTCCGTCTGAACAGGACGCCGTTCTCCCCAGCAACACTACTGGGCCGACCAAGTGAGTGGTCACGGGTGGGTACCAGTCGGCTGTGGCTATCCGAATCCCATGGCAACTGCCGGGGTGCTGACCTGTTCACAAACCACTTCGGCTCAGGGGTGTCATTTGCTAACATATTAATATGTAGCTTCTTGTCGAGGTAGAGAAGGAGATTTCCCTCTCCTACCTTCTTCCTCAGGCTTAGGATTACATCTGGCCTGAAGGTAGTAGTGCCTGTGGGCACCGGAACCGGATAGGCGAATTCTGGGCCTCGCCTCTCAGTGGTGTCCACAGGTACCTTCATCCAAGATGGACAGTCCTCGTTACCTGCTAGCATCCAGGACGCCAGTTCCTCTAGTTTCCTGTCTGCTAGGTCAGCCACAGGTCCAGCTGAGCCATGATCATCGCATCCAGGCGTCCTACCGTAGCCAGCTGTACCCACGACTGACGTAACCTGCTTTTTGGCCTGAGGAGCAGACCAGGCCTCAACTGCCTCAGTCTCCCCATGCCCAGACCTCTGGGGGTCTCTTCTTATGGATGGGTTCCTAAACTGAACCACTGACATGCCCCTCTGACAGTTACCCTTCTCTACTGTCAGACTGGGCACGGGCGGTTGGTTCCAGACTAGTGACAGGGGCCCAAGTGGCTCTTCCCAGACAGGGCCGAGCACCGCGAGGCCCCTAAAGTGGACAACTCCACCCAGGTCCACTGCGCATTGCGGGCCATTCCTGACCGCTGGATAGGCGGTTGGTGCATTCTCAACCCCAACTAGCTTTCCCGTGGATTCAGGCAAGCCACATGGAGTAGTGAAGGCTGGTTCGTCTTGAGCTTGCTGGGTTAGAGATGGTGGCCCATGCTCCTTGCTCAGGTCCATGATGGCAAAACAGTGGGCACCTTCCGGATGCTCCATTACCTTATGGCTCCTGGGCATAGGGTGTGCCACAACCACAGGACTGGCATTCAGTTTTCCAAGGTTCTCACAAAGCCTGGTCATCGTATCCTGCTTGAAGACCGCAACCACTAGGAATGCCCAGACTCTAGCGGACCCCTGGATTCCTGGCGGTGCCATTCCCTTTGTCTCGGTGGCCCAGTCAGCCGGCACCTTCTGAATCTAGACACCATCTATCAGAGGCCTGGCCAGCAGCTCCGGAACCCGAGTGCCAGGGAACGGTGATTGGGTCTGGGCCTGGCGGCCCTCTCTCTGTAACCCAAGCATCAACCCTCCTTCCACTCGTAATCCAGGCATGCTGCCTCTGCCTATGACATCTGCCTGTGAACACACCTTGCCAAATAAGATTAACTGACAGGCTTTCAGGCTCCCAGCCCCCAGTGACTAGGCCAGTCATTCCAGTCTCTATGCTCTTTTGTTTACTCTCCCCAGCAAGGGGGTTCACACCTAGCCCTGGACTAAAATCTCCACATGAATGACTTTCCAGAGCAGTCTTCCCTGTGGGACTACAAATCTCAGTTAGCTTACCTCTGAAGGTCCTTTGGGACTCGCTTTTCAGGGCTGCCTGAAGTGTGGAACTACAAGTCCCAGCCAGCTTACCTCTGAAGGTCCTTTGGGAATCGCTTTTCATTGCTGCCTGAGGCGTGGAACTACAAGTCCCAGCCAGCTGCCTAGTCCTATGCAAGGCCAGCGGCTGGGCACTTATCAAGGCACAATCTTTTGAGCCTGGGCACGGGACAGGCCTATCCAGACCATCCCTTTGCTCAGCCCCCAGAGATTGTACCTCAGCCCCCAACATTGAAAATGCATCCTTTGTTTCATCACGAACCTCATGCTCATTGTTAGCATTACCAACATTGCCGTCAACAATACAAACATTATTAATGACATTACTATCAATGTTACTAACATTATCAACGACATTACTGACTTCACTATCAAGGTTACTGACATTATTAATGACATTCCTGACTTTACTATCAATGTTACTGACATTAGTAATATCACCCTCAGTGTCACCACAACGATCATCAACAGTCACGTTCATAATATCAATGACACAGGAGTTCAATACCTCCCCAGGCAAGGGGATTTCTTCTTGTTCTCCAGGTAATGGAGAATCCTGTAGCCCCACACCATTCCCAGCCCCCTCCCTCTGTCCATCCACCGGTGGCCCAGACATTACCCCAATATCTGTCCACAGTACCTTGGCTTGTCCAGAGAGTTCCAGGGGGCCCTTCCGGGTATTTTCGGCAGGGGCATAGTACGACACCAGAGTGCCTAGGTCAACACCCAACAAAACAGGTGTGGGCAGTTCATCTGACACCCCCACCTCCCTCATCCCCCTCCCCGCACCCCAATCTAGGAATACCTTTGCACAGGGTATGCGTGAATGGGTCCCCCAACTCCTGTGAGGGTAAGTAACTTTCCTGGGATGAGGTTCTGTGGCTCAATCAGCTCTGGCCGGATCAAGGTGACTTCTGCCCTGGTGTCCCGGAAACCAGTTACAGACCGGTTGCCCACAGTAACGGGCTGCAAGTTGGCGGGGGTTACCCGCATCTTCCTGCAAACGAACAGCACAGAAGAAGAGTTGCTGGCCGGCTGGCCAGATGATGTCATCTGCTTCTGCTCAGGACACTGCGTCCTGAGATGTCCAGCTTTCCCACAGGTGAAACATCTGCGGGTGTCAGGCAGGAATGGCTTGGCTCCAAGCGTTGCAGGTGTGGGCGGAGGTGTGGCTTGACTCACCGAAGTAGGAGAGGTTGCTAGGGACGATTTCCCCCCTTTCCAGCTGTTTGGAGGAGCCTTGCGGGGGTCTGACACTCGCATGTGGACGAAGGTATCTGCCAGGTCTGCTGCAGTTTTAGTAGATGCTGGCTCCCTCTCCAAGACGAACTGTCTGACGTCTGCTGGACAAATGTGCAAGAGTTGATCTCATATCATGAGATCCTCCAAAGCTTCATAGGAATTAGCTTTCAGTCCCTTAGTCCACTGTCGGAATGTGGTGCGTAAGCGACTGGCCACATCCGTGTAAGAGTCCCCAGGTCCCTTCTGCATGGACCTGAACCGCTTGTGGTACACTTCCGGGGTCATCTGGTACTACCGGATAATGGCATCTTTTAAAAGTTCATAATCATCATCTTGCCCCTCTGGCAATTCAACAAATGCGTCCAGGGCCTTGCCTCGTAGCCCTGGTGTCAGGTACCGAACCCATTGAGCTTGGGGCACATGGTACTGACGGCACGTTTTTTCAAAGGACAGTAAGTATGTGTCAATGTCACTGTCCTTTTCCATCACTGGAAACTTGGCTGCGCCCACGGAAAGAGTGGCGTCCCTGTGATCTAGGGACCCGAGGTTCTGACCCGGTTGCTGCTGGAGCCTTGCCATCTCCATCTCGTGCCGACGATCAGCTTCCCTCTGCACCGCCTCCCTCTCAGCCTGGTGTTCCGCAGTTTCTCTGTCAGCCGCTGCTTGGCGCACTGCAGTTTCTCTGTCAGCCACTGCTTGGCGCTCTGCAGTTTCTCTGTCAGCCTGGCATTCCATGAACCGCAGGTATGCCTCCAGATCTGTCTCCATGAGGCATTTCAGGGCTTCCTGCATCTGAGGAGAGTCTCTGCTGGTTACAGGCACCACGGTGCTGGCGCGCTCAGGCGGTGGTGTGCCGCTAACATTTGGTGATCTTCCAGTGTCAGTCTCTGTATGCCCATCCTGTGAGGCCGTCTCTGAGCCACTGGCAATGTGGGTAACGGGAACCCCTCCATGTTCAAATTCCCCCGAGTTCTGATTTGCTCAGATATCATACTCCACTAGATCACTAATCAAATCTTCACATGTTTTGCGACCGACGTCCAATCCTCGTGAGGCACATTCAGCTTTCAAATCACCTTTGCTCATTTTCTCGTAATCTGCAGCACCAGGCATAATTGCAAGCAAAGATAGAAGAGAAAAGTAGGAAAAGGAAGGAGCTGTTGCTATATGTCTTTATATATTTATATATATATATATATATATATATATATATATATATAACAAATATGCACCCTTGTTTCTAAGGACTGTTTCCACAAAGGTTACAATCCTTCAGTGCAGAGCCAATCTTTCACAATGCACTGAAGCTCTTAATGCAATTATCCCACGTACGCTGCCAGCCAATATGTCACGATCGCACGGTCGCCGCCACCAACATGCGACAATCGCACGACTGCGACTAACAGTAATACGTCATGACCACGGCGTCAGACCCCGGACCTTCTCACCAACTCGTGACTGAAGGACCGGCCGATCTAGAACCGCGGTATGACGTGCTTAACAAGGCCCCACCCAGCTGCACCCTGCACAGTGACTGTCCAGCTAATGGGCTACAATCGGTGCCTGCAGCCTGAATGTGCTTGTTACTGGGTCGGGTTAATTACGCAACTAACCCTCTACTGCCACCACCACTTTTGTCGGAGACTGGGAAACTCCCGTTATCAAATATACACTATAATGATTGAAAAGTCGCCTGTCCAATACGGTCACCGCAGGCCGATTGGGCAGAGGATTAAACAAACACAGTAGCGTCTCTTCAAAGGCAGGAATTCGTGAATTGCAAGTAAGCGCTTAGAAAGAGTTTAACACTTTCAGAAAGAAAGATTTATTACTAAAAGAGTCACAGGTGCAATAAATTATTTACAAAGAAAATGTAACTATATATATATATATATATATATATATATATATATATATATATATATATATATATGCATGCATGTAAAGGTACAGCAAAGAGATAATGGGAAGGGAATTAAAGAGTTCAGTTACTTGCCAATATGCCTTGGTTTGTAAGCAGATCCAAGTGCAGAGCAGGAAGGGTCTTTGATCTCCTCTGTTACGATGATAAACTCAGGAAATGTGTGTGTTGAACTTCCAGGCTTGCTAGCCTGTCCCTTTTTAAAAATCCCTCTGAAAGGGGGGGGGGGGGTTGCTCTGACTACGCTGTGTTGGGAGGGGTCAGGAGAACTCTGAATTCGAACCCACATCTGTCATAATCCATGACATGAAACATACAGTTGACCTGAGGAATTTTCAATTAATTGCTGGTCAGTTTTACGATGTGTGGGCCTACACAGTTTTGAGTGACGAAGGTTACACTCCAGCAGACTGCCTGGCACCTGGACTCAGGATGTCTTAACCTGGTTGACCCACACCATCTGTCAGGAGATAACGTTTGCCTCTCAGGAAGGGAAGGGGTAGGGAATGAGGGCTAAGGAATACTTCCACTAAGCGAAAAGGGGAATTCCGCGTCCAACTCTGATGAGCTAGTTTGCTACAAGTGTAAATCTAAAGGTGGGCCGTCATCAGGGTGAGACTCAGCGAATAATTGTTCTAATATGTCTAAGGCGTCTGAGTCACATGGGGTTGGGGGGTTGATATTGTCTGTGTCAGGTGAAATGGCTGTAGGCTGGGTTTTTTTGGATTGAATGTGAAAGAATCTTTTTAAGGTGAGATTGCGTATAAATTTATTCAGGTCTTTGAATAGTGTGAATAGGCTGGGTGGGGAAGTGAGGGCAAAGTTTAGACCGTGATTGAGCAGAGAGATTTCAGTTTGTGATAGTTGATGATTGGATAAGTTGAAGATTTTAACAGTTTTCTGTGTTTGTTTTTGGTGTGTGTTGCGGTGTTTTATTTTGTCCCCCCCTACAGCCTCTGTGTGTTTTCTTTTTCCGTGGGGGGGATTTTGACCTAAAAAAGATGGTGAGGTGTTGGTGGGGGAGTGGTGGGCGGAAATGAGAGTGGGGTTGTGATGATTGTTCGGAATCGGAAGGCCAAGGGTGATGACAGTATGGGCATCTGTGGATGGGGATATGGGTTCAAGGGTGTTTGTGTGGGTGATGGTGATGGGGATCTGAGTACCATTTGGTGTGGTGTCACCAGTTATGGGTATAGGAGAAGTGATGGTCTGAGGTATATTTATAGGGTTTTTTTGTCGTTGGTTTTTGGAAGTGATATTGGGAGGCGTTTTAGTGTTGGGGCGAGACTTGGGTGTGTCTTTTTATTATGTGAGCTTTTGTGGTTGAAGTGATTGGTGTGTTGTGTGGGATATGATTTGGTGAATCGTGTTGGAATGAGAGGGGAGATGGGTTGTCGTGGTGTGGTGTGTTGTTGTAATGTTCTAGATGTGGGGGGGAGGACTAAATCCATGAAGGCAGCGATGCTGTGATTTTTCCAAGTGAAAACTCTATTGTGGTTGTAGTCATCTAGATCTCTTTTAAATTTGGCAATTTTGTTTGATACTGTGAGGTTCTCTTGATGTTTGGTGTTCTTTTTTAGAGTTTTTTTTTTTTTTTTTAGAGTTTTTAGCCACTGTGTGGGTAATTTTGTGTCCGCTGTCTAGGAATTCTTGTAACATGATTTGGATGTGATGTGTATGCTGTTGGAATTTGGTCTCTCTTTGGGAGATGATGACTTCTATACACTTGGTGGTACAAAATTCAGAGAGATTTTGCCAGTTTTTGTGGTTTGTAGGATCCAAGAAGGGGCAGGCCTTTAAGATTCTCAGGCCTCTAGGGGTAATCTTGTATGTAAGATATTGATTGAGTAAGA
Organism: Staurois parvus; assembly: GCF_062004578.1. Lineage (NCBI taxonomy): Eukaryota > Metazoa > Chordata > Amphibia > Anura > Ranidae > Staurois > Staurois parvus. Next base: position 1,367,101 of record NW_028318777.1, read on the forward strand.
ATTTGTCCCACCATTGGTGGTTGGCGATGGAAATGAGTCTTTCTAATTTTTTAAATTTGCCCCAAAGAGATAACGTGTCTTCCTTGGTAATATGGCAAGATCAGAAAATAAATCGGATGGAAAGAGGGCAAAGAAATTGTCTAGGATATCATATCTGATTGCCTCAATATCGTGGAATAGCTCCATGATGAAGGTGAATGGATGGAAAAGTATTCAGTAGTGTATGAGAGAGAGGAAAAAAAAAAAAAAAAAAATTGGAATTAAAATCTATGATTAAAAATAAAAAGTATTTGGAAATAAAAATAATAAAAATTAAAAATAAAAATTAAAAATAATTGAAAATAATTGAATTGTGTCAAAAATAGATTGTAGAAAAATTGTTTGAGGAGAAAAAAAAAAAAGAGTGGTTAATTGATAATTAGTTATGGAGTAGTGAATGGATAAAATAGTGTCGGTAATACAATGAATTAAAAAAATATTAAATAATAATGATGATGATCAAATTAAAGAGATGAGTCAAATTACAGAAAACGACTAAATAACTAAATACTACAAATAAATGTCTAGGTATACATGCATGTACACATATATGCACATTGAACACACATATGTTTGCCAACCCATGCACAGGCATGTACATGTGGAGGACTAAGTGAGTGGATGCTGCTGGTACTGCTACATGAGCACAAATGATTCAGAAAAAATGAGGAAGGGTTGTAACAGCACAAACACTGCAAAGTCTTGGGAAATAGTAGTATGGGGTGATCGTGGTATTAGTGGCTACTGTATGAAGAGCGTAGGATTCCGTGTGGCACTGAGGGCAAGGCTTCCAAATAAGCTGTAGCAACCTCTGTAGATGAGAAAAGGAGAGAAGCGCCTCTAAGTGCAATAAGTCTTTTTATTCAAGTCTAAATGTAGAAACACTCACATGTGTGAAGTAATCATAAGCTTAAAAACCGTGGTTAACAATAGAATTCAAAGAATTTTACAACTGCTCCACTGATCATGTGATCTATTGTATATCCTGCCCTTGCGGCCTCCTATATGTGGGACGCACCATTAGACCCCTCAGTGCCAGGTTTGGTGAGCACAGACGTCTTATTGAAGATGTTAAAGACAAATATAGTATCACCAAAAATCCACAGATGGCCTACAAGTATGGGTCTTAGAATCCATACGCAACAATCTCTCTGAGTCTGATCGTTTCAAAAAACTCTGTTCACAAGAAACTTATTGGATATTTACATTAGATACATTGTCCCCAGGTGGACTCAACGAGGAATTAGACATTAACACTATACTATAAACACTACAATCTCCCATTCATAGCCACTCAACAATCACAATGATACTTTCCTTTTTTTTTAATCAAATTTTTTTATCAAATTTTGTTGTTTTTTTTTTATTCAATTTTTTAATTTTTTAATCCAATTTTTAGTTTATTATTTATAACCTTTTGTTCATTATTTATATTTTATTCTATTTTTTACAATGTAATTTACTCTTTATAATGTCATTTGCATGTACTATTACCAATATTGTCAGGGCTCCAGGTATGACCAGAGGTGTGTGGACTGACACAGGGAAACGCAGGCTTCAGATATGGTATAAACAATATAATTTATTAAGACTAACAATACAAAACGCAGTGCAAGACTAAACATAAACACAGTGCAAACAAACCAAACCACCCACCGATAACAATACATACAATACAAAGAGTAGTCAGGCAGGCCGGGTCAGTAGCAAACGGGCAAACGGAGTACCAGGAACAGGCGGGAGAGTGGTAGGGGTCACAAGCTGGGTTCAGTAACTCACGGGCAGCGCGGTACAGAGGGTCGGGCAGAGAATGGTCAGGGTCACAAGCCAGGGATCAAGCAGGAGAAGTCAGCAGAGGTCAGGATCAGGCAGGGTCGGCAACAAGTCAGACAGGAACAGGAATAAAGGATACAAGGTACAAGGGCCCATGGAAAAACACACACCAAGGCCCTGACTGTGAGTCTGGCCATTCCTTAAATACAACCCCTGCAATCAGCTTCAGGTGTTTGGCTGATTGCAGGGGTTTGTCTCTGATTGCTGAGAGCACCCGCTGGCCAGCCCTGGTACTGCAGCCCACAAGGCAGGTGAGTCCCACCATTATTGGCAAGTCCATTCCTGACAAATATGTTTATCATCCTACCATGTTAACACCTATTGTCAATATACCCGCTAGCAACATGTATATATGTTATAATTATTATGAAGCTCCTGTAGAGCCATAACCATATCCCACCTTGCAATCATGCTGTATTACCACTAAATATCTGCTCACTACTGTTACATAATTGATGTGACAGTGCTGCAAGGTGAACCTTTTACCCCACTAATCTCCCAGAATATAGGTTTTTTTTCTTCTCAGTTTTGTACATTTAATAATTTAATTTTAATCTTATAACATATATATATATATATATATATATACCACTATACATTTTTTTTTAATTTCTTAATTCTTTAATTTTTTGATTTTTTTTAGCTCAGTTTCCTTTTTTATTCTGTATTCTTATTACCCCCATCAACGTTTTTCACATAGCTTCTTCGATTTTCAACTGTTCAAAAATCTTTTATTAATGTCATTTTTCATTTCATTCATTTTTTTTATTTTTTCTTTTTTTTCATTTTTTCATAATTTTTTTCATTTCATCATTTTTATTTCTTCTTTTTTCTTATTTATTACATCCTCTATTTTTCCCATTTGGTTTCCTTTACCCCCCCATTTAACATCCATGACTTTACACTATTCACCTTACAGCAATGGTCAATCACTGGTTAATTGATCAATTAGACTCACGTTCCCTATATATTCACCCCTGTTCATCCACCTCCCCCTGCTTGAAAAAGGAGCGCACTTCCGCCTTCCACGGCCAGCGCATGCTCCGAAACGCGTCGCAGTGCACCCTGGGATCTGACGTCATCACGGCCACGCCGCCGCTGCGTTCCAGCGTGCGTTCCATCCAGCTCTGAGGGAGGACATGCACGCCGGCCGGCCTTACCGCTGTTCCAGCTGAGAGCTGACTTTCCCACATCGCAGTAAGATGACGGCTCTTCACCCGGGTTACCACCCCACCGTTAACTATTGTTAACCACGGTTTTTAAGCTTATGATTACTCCACATGTGAGTGTTTCTACATTTAGACTTGAATAAAAAGACTTATTGCACTTAGAGGCACTTCTCTCCTTTTCTCATCTACAGAGGTTGCTACTGCTTATTTGGAAGCCTTACCCTCAGTGCCACACGAAATCATACGCTCTTCATACAGTAGCCACTAATACCACGATCACCCCATACTACTATTTCCCAGGACTTTGCAGTGTTTGCGCTGTTACAACCCTATCTCATTTTTTCTTCCTCCTCCTTCAAACACGGCGAGTTCAGTTGATGCCAAAGAGCTCGATTTTGGTCTCATCTGACCACAAAACTTTCAACCAGTCGTCCTCTCCATCATTCAGATGTTCAGTGGCAAACTTCAGATGGGCCTGGACATGTGCTTTCTTGAGCAGAGGGACCTGCAGGATTTCAATCCTTGTTGGCGTAGTGTGTTACCAATTGTTTTCTTGGTGACTGTGGTCCTAGCTACCTGGAGATCATTGAGAAGATCCTCACATGTAGTTCTGGGATGATTTCCCACTGTTCTCATGATCATTGACACTCCACGAGGTGAGTTCTTGCATGGTGCACCAGCCCTAGTGAGACTGACAGTTGTTTTGTGTTTCTTCCATTTGCGAATGATTGTACCAACTGTTGTCACCTTCTCACCAAGCTGCTTGGCGATAGTTTTGTAGCCCAGTCCAGCGTTGTGTAGGTCTACAATCTTGTCCCTGACATCCTTGGACAGCTCTTTGGTCTTTGCCATGGTGGAGCGTTTGGAATCTGATTCTTTGATTGCTCCTGTGGAGAGGTGTCTTTTATACAGGTAACAAAATGAGATTAGCAGCACTCCCTTTAAGAGACTGCTTCTAATCTCAGCTTGTTACCTGTATGAAAGATACCTGGTAGCCAGAAATCCTGCTGAATAATAGGGGATCAAATACTTATTTCCCTCATGAACATGCAAAGCAGTGCATAATTTTTTAGACATGCATTTCTTTTGAATTTTTTGTTGCTATTCTGTCTCTGTGTTGCAGTACACCTACCATTTGATTTTTAGACTGATCATTTCTTTGTGAATGGGCAAACAATCAAAATCAGCAGGGGATCAAAAATGTATTTCCTTCACTGTAGCAAGACATTTTGGACAATTTCATGCTCCCAACTTTGTGGGTACAGTTTGGGGATGGACCCTTCCTGTTCCAACATGACTGCACACCAGTGCACAAAGCAAGGTCAATAAAGACATGGATGAGCAAATTTGGGTGGAGTAACTTGACTGGCCTGCATTGAGTCCTAACCTCAACTCGACAGAACATCTTTGGGATGAATTAGAGTGGAGACTGCATGCCAGGCCTTCCCGTCCGACATCAGTGCCTGACCTCACAAATGCGCTTCTGGAAGAATGGTCAAATATTCCCATAGACACACTCCTAAAGCTTGTGGACAGCCTTCCCAGAAAAGTTGAAGCTGTTATAGCTGCAAAGGATGGGCCAACTCAATATTGAACCCTACAGACTAAGACTGGAATGCTATAAAAGTTCATGCGCGTATAAAGATAGGCGTCCCAATACTTTTGGCAATACATTTTAGTGCATGTCTGTTTGAACTCCCCTCTAACATTTTTTTTTTAGTCTGGTTATTTGATCAATAGGAAGGAAATGTTTCCTGAGCACTTTGGTCTGTTTTTTTTCCTGGTTCTGTAGTGTTTGTTGTACCTGATTTTCTTGGATGGTGAGTTGATCCCTAACTTGACTAACTTGTTTCTTCAGGTAGCAGTTCCCCTTAGCAGTGATTATTTGTCCTGGTCTGGAGCACCAGGTTGCTCTTTAGTGCCCTCCCCTTGGTCATAGTAATTTCCATATTTGGATTGGTCCTTTCTTTATCTAGCCTTGATTCTAAGGTTTCTTTTCATTGGCTATTTTCCAGCCGCAGCTGGACTGGTTTTGGATGTCCCATCTATTTAGGAATTTCCTGAATTTCTGTGCTCCCCAATGGATGATAAAAAGATTTTTTTACTTATAGTAAATACTTTTTCTTGGAAGTCAGTTAAGGGAAACAAGTCATGCCACTGTGAGTTAATGGTTCTTTTTATCATTTGCTCGCAAAATTGAGGCATGACAGTTAAAGGTACGGTTTTACTGGGGCTGGCTTCAATGATTTTAAAATTACAGTGTCTAAACCTCCTGTAGGTGGCAGGCATAACCCCAACTATTAGAATTTTTTTCTGGATTCCTGTGTTTCTCAGTGATCTTCAATAAAATGGCTTTATGGTAAGTGCAATAATCTTATTATTCCATTTGGCTGCTTTAAGAGGTGAACTGGATTTTCATATTGGTATTTCTCCAAACTATACAAAGTATAACAAAACTGCTATGTCATCAGAAACTATTAAAACGGAGTATAATATGATGGTTCTTTAGATGGCTGTTGAAAAGATAACATGCCCTGGGTTTACCTAACATTTTAGTTTTGTTTTGTAAAATAATTCTGCAGTGTAATAAAAGACCAATGGGTATTGGGAATGTTTTCAGCATTGTGGTGTTTGTTTTCAGGTGGGTTCTTTCCAGCTTTTTGTTGACGGATATAAGGAAGCAGATTACTGGCTTAGGAGATTTGAAACTGAACCTCTGCCTGAGAATACTAGAAAGCAGCTCCAATCTCAATTTGAAAGGCTAGTCATTTTAGACTATGTCATTAGGAATACTGGTGAGTATTGTTCATTGCCCATAGCTTGCCATATGTAGTTTACAGAACACACATTTGTCACTATTTTATTTTCTAGTACATACAGTAAAATTATACTTTTAATTGGCAAAGCAGATTATAATCAATGCCACCATTTGTGAATTTCAATTTTAATCATGTTAAAATCATATAGGCTTAAAAAAATGCCTGTTTCTTTTCACACTACACAATACTCTCCAGTTGCGTTCTGAAATATAAGGTTTACATTTAACAAAGCATTTGGATCTTTTTTACCATTGTGACTGTAATTTTAAAATCTTATTGGACACATATTTAAAGTACATATATGTACAGTGCATTCATATCCCCTTCATTTTATTTATTACAGGTACTTTTATAGCGCTGTCAATTTACACAACGCTTTACTTACATATATTGTACATTCACATCAGTCCCTAACTCTCAAGGGGCATACAATATAAGGTACCTAACTCACATCCCTACAGATACTAAGGCCGATTTAGACATGAGCCAATTAACCTACCAGCATGTGTGCGGGAAAGCCGGAGTACCCGGAGGAAACCCACTTCCAAGTCCAGGCAGGTGGTGTCCTGGTTAGGATTCGAACCAGTGACCCTAGTACTGCCAGGTGGAAGTGCTAACCATTTAGCCACTGTGCCGCCTATGAGTTTTGTTATATTGCAGCCTGATACTACGGTTGTTTACATTCATGTTTGTTCTCTCTAATCTACACTCAGAACCCCATAATGACAAAGTGGAAACAGAATTGTAGAAATGTCTGTGAATTTATTAAAAAGAGAAAACTGAAATATCCCTTGTACTTAAGTATTCAGATCCTTTACTCAGTATACCTTGTTGAAGCACCTTTGGCAGCAATTACAGTCTCAAATCTTTTTTGGGTGTGACGCAACAAGCTTTGCACACCCGAATTGGGGTATTTTCTGCCATTCTTTGCAAATCCTCTCAAGCTCAGGTTGGATGGGACCGTCGGTAGACAGCCATTTCCAGGTCTCTCCGTAGATGTTTAACCACTTGCCTACCAGGCACTTATACCCCCTTCCTTACCAGGCCAATTTTCAGCTTTCAGCGCTGCCGCACTTTGACAATTGCGCAGCCATGCAACATTGTACCCATATGAAATTTTGATCATTTTTTTCTCACAAATAGAGCTTTCTTTTGGTGGTATTTAATCGCCACTGGGCGCTTTACTTTTTGCGCTATAAATTAAAAAAGTGCAAAAAATTTGAAAAAAAAAAAAAGTTTCTTTGTTTCTATTATAAAATTTTTCAAACAGGTATTTTTTCTCCTTCACTGATGTGCGTTGATGAGGCGGCACTGATGGGCACTGATAGGCGGCACTGATAGGCGGCACTGATGGGCACTGATAGGCAGTACTAATGAGGTGGCACGGATAGGCGGCACTGATAGGCAGCACTAATGAGGTGTCACGGATAGGCGGCACTAATATGCAGCACTAATAGGCAGCACTGATAGGTGACACTGATGATGGGTACTGATAGATGGCACTGACTGGCATCACTGCTGGGCACTGACTGGCACAACCGCTGGGCACTGACTGGTGGCACTGACGGGCTGCACTGGTGGGTGGGCACAGGTGGGTGGCACTGGTGGGCACAGGTGAGTGGGCACAGGTGGGTGGCACTGGTGGGCACAGGTGGGTGGCACTGCTGGGCACAGGTGGGTGGGCACAGGTGGGTGGCACTGCTGGGCACAGGTAGGTGCACTGCTGGGCACAGGTGGGCGGAGCTAGTGGGCGCACTGCTGGGCACAGGTGGGCGGTACTTGTGGGTGGCACTGCTGGGCACCGATCATCAGGGCACTGATCATCAGTGGCCCTGATGATCGGTGCCGATCCTCGCTCTGACAACTGCCGATTCTCGGCAGTACTTTCCTCACGATCTGACAGCGTGAGGAAAGTGCAGCCAAGAAACGGCACTTGCATTTCCCTGTGATCAGCGTGTCATTGGACACCGCTGATCACGTGGTAAAAGGCCGGTATGATCGGCCTTTTACCACATCTCGTGATCAGCTGTGTCCGTAGGACACAGCGATCACGGAGATCGCCGGGTGCGCGCCCCCTGGGGCGCGCAGGAGAGCGCGTTCTGGGGGGACGTCATATGACGTCCACTCAGAACTGGCCGGCCGCAGTTTAGCCGTCATTCGGCTATCTGCGGTCGGCAACTGGTTAATAAAGTTCAAGTCAGGGCTTTGGCTGGCTCTAGGACATTTGAGAGTTGTCCATAAGCCATGTCTGTGTTGTCTTGCCTGTTCTTAGGATGGTTGTCCTGTTGAAAGGTGAACCTTTAGCCAAGTCTGAGGTCCTGAGCGCTGTGGGATACGTTTTCACCGAGAATATACTTTCCTCTGTTCAGCTTTCACTCAATCCTGACCAGTCTCTCAGTCTCTGCAACTAAAAAAACACCCTCACAGCATGATGCTGCCACCACCATGCTTCACTGTGACGGTATTGAGCAGGTATAGAGCAGTGCCTGGTTTCCTCCAGACATAATGTTTAGAATTAAAGCCAAAAAGTTCAATCTTTTTCATGAGACCATGGAATCTTGTTCCTCCAGTCTGAGAGTCCTTCAGGTACTTTTTTTTGCTAACTAAGCAGGCTTTCATGTGTTTTACACTGAGGATGGACTTCTGTCTAGTCACTCTGCCATAAAGCTCAGATTAGTGGAGGGCTGCAGTTTTGGTTGTCCTTCTGAAACTTTGTCCAATCTCCGCACAGGATCTCTGTAGCTCAGTCAAAGTGACCATTAGGTTTTCGGTTACCTCTTAACACACTTCTCCCCCCAATTCAGTTTCGTCGGGTGACCAGCTCTTGGAAAAGTCCTGGTTGTACCATACTTCTTCCATTTGAGAATTATGGAGGTCACTGTGCTCTTAGAAACCTTCAGTGTAGCAGATTTTTTTCTGTAGCCTTCCCCACATCTGTGTCTTGCAATAATCCTGTCTCTGAGCTCTGTAGGCTTTTCCTTTTTGACCTCATGGCTTTTGATGTGCTTTAACTGCAGGCTGTCAGCTTTAATTTGAGGGTATTTACATCCAAATCAGGTGAACGGTGTAGGAATTACAACAGTTTGCATATGTGCCTTCCACTTGTTAAGGGACCAAAAGTAATGGGACAGAATAATAATCCTAAATCAAAATTTCACTTTTTAATACTTGGTTGCAAATCCTTTGCAGTCAATTACAGCCTGAAGTCTGAAACGCATAGACATCACCAGACGCTGGGTTTCATCCCTGGAGATGCTCTGCCAGGCCTCAGGAACTGTCTTCAGTTCCTGCTTGTTCTTGGGGCATTTTCCCTTCAGTTTTGTCTTCAGCAAGTGAAATGCATGCTCAATCGGATTCAGGTCAGGTGATTGACTTGGCCATTGCATAACATTCCACTTCTTTCCCTTAAAAAACTCTTTGCTTGCTTTTGCAGTATGCTTTGGGTCATTGTCCATCTGCACTGTGAAGCGTCGTCCAATGGGTTCTGAAGCATTTGGCTGAATATGAGCAGATAATCTTGCCCGAAACACTTCAGAATTCATCCTGCTGCTTTTGTCAGCAGTCACATCATCAATAAATACAAGAGAACCAGTTCCATTGGCAGCCATACATGCCCACGCCATGACACTACCACCACCATGCTTCACTGATGAGGTGGTATGCTTAGGATCATGAGCAGTTCCTTTCCTTCTCCTCCATACTTTTCTCTTTCCATCACTCTGGTACAAGTTGATCTTGGTCTCATCTGTCCATAGGATGTTGTTCCAGAACTGTGAAGGCTTTTTTAGATGTTGTTTGGCAAACTCTAATCTGGCCTTCCTGTTTTTGAGGCTCACCAATGGTTTACATCTTGTGGTGAACCCTTTGTATTCACTCTTGATTGAGTGAAGTCTTCTCTTGATTGTTGACTTTGACACACATACACCTACCTCCTGGAGAGTGTTCTTGATCTGGCCAACTGTTGTGAAGGGTGTTTTCTTCACCAGGGAAAGAATTCTTCGGTCGTCCACCACAGTTGTTTTCCGTGGTTTTCCGGGTCTTTTGGTGTTGCTGAGCTCACCGGTGCGTTCCTTCTTTTTAAGAATGTTCCAAACAGTTGTTTTGGCCACGCCTAATGTTTTTGCTATCTCTCTGATGGGTTTGTTTTTTGTTTTTTCAGCCTAATGATGGCTTGCTTCACTGATAGTGACAGCTCTTTGGATCTCATCTTGAGAGTTGACAGCAACAGATTCCAAATGCAAATAGCACACTTGAAATGAACTCTGGACCTTTTATCTGCTCATTGTAATTGGGATAATGAGGGAATAACACACACCTGGCCATGGAACAGCTGAAAAGGCAATTGTCCCATTACTTTTGGTCCCTTAACAAGTGGGAGGCACATATGCAAACTGTTGTAATTCCTACACCGTTCACCCGATTTGGATGTAAATACCCTCAAATTAAAGCTGACAGTCTGCAGTTAAATCACATTTTGTTCGTTTCGATTTCAAATCCATTGTGGTGGTGTATAGAGCCAAAAATGTTAGAATTGTGTCGATGTCTCAATATTTATGGACCTGACTGTGTGTGTGTGTGTGTGTGTTTGTGTTTGTGTGTGTATGTGTATATATATATATATATATATATATATATATATATATATATATATATATATATATATATATATATATATATATATATATATATATATATTCCATTTGTGTACAGTGATGCATGACTGTGTAAATTCCAGTTAACTTAGTTCATTGCTAAAAAGCAAAAAATGGCCTGGTTGTGAAGGGGGTAACATTTTCTGCAGCTCAAGTGGTAAAGTGGTTCTTCCATGTGCAGCTAACCCTGAAGCCCTCCCTAATACTTACCTGAGTCCCATCTTGATCCAGTAATGTGTGTGAGAGCAGCTGCTCTCTGGAGTCTCTCTCTCCTCATTGGCTGAGACACAGCAGTGTGAGGTATTGGTTCCCCCTGCTATCAATCACAGCCAGTGAGGCGGGAGCTGGGGGTGGGACTGAGCCCCATTCTGTGGGTCTGAGGGCACTCTGCAAGGTGAAGAGGCCAAAAGTACTGGTGGGGGCCCCAAGAAGAGGAGGATCGGGGCTGCTCTGAGGCTGCAGGACCCCTGACCCTCTGTTTGGACAACGCTGATTGGCCCTGTGCTGATCAAATGCACCCTCCCAAGAAGAAAAAAAAAACACACCAAGTCGAGCATGTGCAGCTCACCCCCAAGTCTCTGTTCGATCAGCAAATGGATTGGGGACCTTGGAAGAAGGGGAGGCTCAGAAAAGACAGGATCAAACATCCTTTTTTACACAATGCAGAGGATTAATCCCTTAGGTTCCACAGTGAGTATAACAAGCATGCTTTACTGCATATACAGATGATTTTACTGTTGTGTTATCTTATTCACCAGGAAGCAGTTTATTTAATTGATGTTAATATTTGAAATAAATTCTCTGTATACTGTTACAGGTGAAACTCGAAAAATTAGAATATCGTGCAAAAGTTCTTTTTTTTCAGTAATGCAACTTAAAAGGTGAAACTAATATATGAGACTCATTACATGCAAAGCAAGATAGTTCAAGCCGTGATTTGTCTTAATTGTGATAATTATGGCTTACAGCTCATGAAAACCCCAAATCCACAATCTCAGAAAATTTGAATATTGTGAAAAGGTGCAATATTCTAGGCTCAAAGTGTCCCAATCTAATTAGCTAATTAAGCCATAACACCTGCAAAGGGTTCCTGAGCCTTTAAATGGTCTCTCAGTCTGGTTCAGTAGGAATCACAATCATGGGAAAGATTGCTGACCTGACAGTTGTGCAGAAAACCATCATTGACACCCTCCATAAGGAGGGAAAGCCTCAATAGGTAATTGCAAAAGAAGTTGGATGTTCCCAAAGTGCTGTATCAAAGCACATTAATAGAAAGTTATGTGGAAGGGAAAAGTGTGGCAGAAAAAGGTGTACGAGCAGCAGGGATGACCGCAGCCTGGAGAGGATTGTCAGGAAAAGTCCATTCAAAAGTATTGGGGACTTTCACAAGGAGTGGACTGAGGCTGGAGTCAGTGCCTCAAGAGCCACCACACACAGACGGATCCTGGACATGGGCTTCATATGTCGTATGCCTCTTGTCAAGCCACTCCTGAACAACAAACAACGTCAAGTGTCTTACCTGGGCTAAAGAAAAACAGACCTGGTCTGTTGCTGAGTGGTCCAAAGTCCTCTTTTCTGATGAGAGCAACTTTTGCATCTCATTTGGAAACCAAGTACCCAGAGTATGGAGGAAGAATGGAGAGGCACACACTGCAAGATGCTTGAAGTCCAGTGTGAAGTTTCCACAGTCTGTCGATTTGGGGAGCCATGTTATCTGCTGGTGTTGGTCCACTGTGCTTCATTAAGTCCAAGGTCAACGCAGCTGTCTACCAGGAGATTTTGAAGCACTTCATGCTTCCTTCTGCAGACAAGCTTTATGGGGATGCTGACTTCATTTTCCAGCAGGATTTGGCACCTGCCCACACTGCCAAAAGCACCAAAACCTGGTTCAGCGACCATGGGATTACTGTTCTTGATTGGTCAGCAAACTCGCCTGACCTGAACCCCATAGAGAATCTATGGGGCATTGCCAAGAGAAAGATGAGAGACATGAGACCGAACAATGCAGAAGAGCTGAAGGCCGCTATTGAAGCATCCTGGTCTTTCTTAACACCTCAGCAGTGCCACAGGCTGATAGCTTCCATGCCACGCCACTTTGAGGCAGTAATTGCTGCAAAAGGGGCCCAAACCAAGTACTGAGTACATATGCATGCTTATACTTTTCAGAGGTCCAATATTGTTCTGTGTATAATCCTTGTTTTATTGATTGCATGTAATATTCTAATTTTCTGAGATTGTGGATTTGGGGTTTTCATGAGCTGTAAGCCATAATCATCACAATTATGACAAATCACGGCTTGAACTATCTTGCTTTGCATGTAATGAGTCTATCTCATATATTAGTTTCACCTTTTAAGTTGCATTACTGAAATCAATTAACTTTTGCACGATATTCTAATTTTTCGAGTTTTACCTGTATTTACTCTGAGACAGATAGAAACTGGTATTTTGTCACATTACCTGGTTTGGCTGGAAAATATTCTAAAGGGTCAAATGATTTGTACCGTTAGGAGATATTCGCTCCTTCTGACAGCCACAGCATGCGCTCTGTCGTTCCTTCAGAGCACTGTGCTGTGGCCCACGACTCCTGCGCGCATGTGTGGGAGTGACATCATCGCTGCTCAGCCAGACGACTAGAGCTCGCAAACTGGGTGAAGATGGAAGCCTCTTTAGTGACAATGCACCACTGGAGGGCTTTGTTTTAAGGTGAGCCTTTCAAAATGTGCTAGTATGTGGTGCATACTAGCGCATTGACATTACCTTGCAGGGGAAAACATTTCTGAACATATGCATGATATTGAAATGGGGCATAAAATCCTAATTGCGTTCAACTTCATGGAAACGAAACAGACCATAGTTTGTGCGTGGAGGACTCCAGGTCTCCAGTTTGAGGAAATTAAATCCAGAAAAATTAATGGTAATATTGGAAGATGACACATTTCCTCTGTCTGGCAACCCCGGTTGGATTACTGACCGATCTCTCACTTCACAGCATGATTGTTTAATCTTTGACCCCTGCATGCCAGATTTCCTACTTCCTTCCAAATTTTTCCCCACTCACCTCTTCCAGGGCAGAACGGTGCCTGCCCCATAGTGACACCCCCCCCCCTTCTTTTTTCTGCTCTTCCTTTCACTCTGTGCCCTTATTTGGTGTGATTTACAAAAGGGCCCTTTTTATCTGTGACTCTAGGGCCTCCTTTCTTTTTCAAGATATTTTTCTCTTTCATTATGGGGCCTAGATAACCCCTTACAACACTCAAACATCTTTTTTTTTTTTTTTCTCTACATTGCCCTAACTTTTATATTCATTTCAACAGATCAGCAATTTTTAAGTCCCACTCCTCTTTACTTTTATTGCAGGAATACAGTTGTGTTCAAAATAATAGCAGTCCAACATCACTAACCAGATCAGTCACTGTTTTTGGTATAAAATATATTTCTACATGGCAAATAATTTACTAGTAGTAGAGTATTAGAAAACCAACAGACTCAACAGTCATGACATGCATGCTGCTGATTCTGTGTAATTGAATTATTAATTGAAAGGGGTGTGTTCAAAATAATAGCAGTGGGAGTTCAATTAGTGAGGTAATTCAGTCTGTGAAAAAACAGGTGGCCCTTATTTAAGGACGAAAGCAAATGTACATGCTGGGTATAGTGCATTTCTCTATGAAAATCAGAGTATAATGAGTAGTTCCAGACGACCAGCTTACTTTGATGAAAAAGTTGATTGGAGGGGGGAAACATGTAAAGAAGTGCGGAAACTAATAGGCTTCTCAGCTAAAATGATCTCAAATGCTTTAAAATGGCAAACTAAACTCTGAAAGATGTGGAAGAAAATGGGAAAACTACCATTCGAATGGATTGACAAATAGCCAAAATGGCAGACTAAGCCAATGATCAGCTCCAGGGTGATCAAAGAAGATCTAAAGTTACCTTTGAGTACTGTAACAATTAGAAGACTTTTATGGGAGGCAGAAAGCCCCTGCAAAGTCCCATTGTTGAAAATAACATGTGCTGAAGAGGTTACAATGTGCCAAAGAACCCATTGACTAAAGAGAAAAGGCACAACATTTTGTGGACTGATGAAAGCAAGATTGTTCTTTTTGGGTCTTGGGGCCGCAGAGAGTTTGTCAGACGACTCCCAAACACTGATTTCAAGCTGCAGTACACTGAAAAAAGTGAAGCATAGTGGTGCAAGCATCATGATATGGGGATGTTTCTCATACTATGGTGTTGGGACTATTTATCGCATACCAGGGATCATGGATCAGTTTGAATGCATCAAAATACTTGAAGAGGTCATGTTGCCTTATGTCAAAGAGGAAAATGCCCTTGAAATGGATGTTTCAATAAGACAATGACCCCAAACACACCAGTAAGCGAGCAGCATCTTGGTTCCAGACCAACAAGATTGATGTTATGGAGTGGCCAGCCCAATCCCCAGACCCTATTCCAATAGAAAAATTGTGGGATGACATCAAAAATGCTGTTTCTAACGTAAAACCAAGAAATTCAGAGGAATTGTGGAATAAAGTGCAATCGTCCTGGAATACCTGTTAACAGGTGCCAGAAGTTGGTTGACTCCATGCAACACTGATGTGAAGCAGTTCTCAGAAACAGTGGTTATAAGACTAAAGTGATTTACACTACAGTGATTCACAGAGAGCGCTAAATCTTGAAGCATTTTTCAGTTTATACGGTAAATGTTTGAGTTTGTAATGAACAATACAGATACTATTGTTTTGAACAGCCTAATATTCTTTTTTTGTCACTTTCTGTAAAGTAATAACAAATTTGAAACCTTTTTCTTCATGTTTTGGTTTGGAATAGACTGTGCAGTGTTCCCAATGCATTTGCTTGTATGGAAATAAAAGGATTTTGAGCTTTACTTATTTTTTTTAAACAAACTGCTATTATTTTTTTAAACAAACTGCTATTATTTTGAACACAACTGTGTACCATAGGGACCAGATTTCCAGACAGGATTTAATGTAATCCTTGGTCGATAACATGTCTTCAATATATGGTTTGTGATCTTCTTTCAAGTTGGTTTTATCGTTATCCAACTAGCCCCTGCGTGGGGAAAATTTGTTTCATACTTTATGATCCTACCTTATAGAGCCAACCTTGTAAAAGTGCTCTTTCAAAAAAGCTCTGGGACCAGAAATGGGGTATTAAATCAGTGTCCTGTTATATTATAGAGAGATGCATAATAGGGTTGGGAGCACTTTTCAGTTTTGGATTTTAAATATGGACACATTACACCCTAGGGTGACTGAGTTCTTTAATTTGTGTTCTTTTTGTCCTCCCCCTCCTCAAGCATTATTAGAACATATGACCATGTATATAATTTCTCAACATACTGTAGATCTGCCATATTTGGTCACGATTTTATTATTGAATGTGTATGTAACAGTCTGTACACTTTTACATACATAAAACTAGGTGCTGCTACCTCCCAGTGTCCCCTACCTCCCAGTGTTATAATGTGGCTCTATTACTGGTGCTCTGGCAAAGACCGCTGACTCCTCATCCACAAGATCTGCGTAAGCAAAGAAACGTCTGTACTCTGGTGTATACTCTGCAATCTTGTGTTTGTTGGTGGGTAACAGATAACAACCACAAATGTCAATGTATTGCAGCCAAACTGGCCTTATTTAAGACTGATATTTGCATATATATATGTATGTGTGTGTATGTATGTATATGTATATGTATGTATATGTATATGTATATATATATATATATATATATATATATATAGTGAAGGAAATAAGTATTTGATCCCCTGCTGATTTTGAATGTTTGCCCACACTCATTCTGTCTCTCAGTGTGACAATACACCTGCCATTCGATATTTAGATTGATCATGTCTTTGTGAGTGGGCAAACATTCAAAATCAGCAGGGGATCAAATAATTTTTTACTGAAAATTAAAAATAAATGCATGTCTAACAAATGATGCACTGATTTGCATGTTCATGAGGGAAATAAGTATTTGATCCCCTTCACAAAACATGACTTAGTACTTGGTGGAAAATCCCTTGTTGGCAATCATAGATGTCAGACGTTTCCTGTAGTTGGCCACCAGGTTTGCACACATCTCAAGAGGGATTTTGGCCCACTCCTCTTGGCAGATCCTCTCCAAGTCTTTAAGGTTTGGTGGCTGATGTTTGGCAACTCGAACTTTCAGCTCCCTGCACAGATTTTCAATTGGATTAAGGTCTGGAGACTGGCTAGGCCACTCCAGGTCCTTAATGTGCTTCTTCTTGAGCCACTCCTTTATTACCTTGGCCGCGTGTTTTGGGTAATTGTCATGCTGGAACACCCATCCACGATTCATTTTCAATGCCCTGGCTGAGGGAAGAAGGTTCTCACCCAAGATTTGACGGTACATTGCCCCGTCTATTGTCCCTTTAATGTGGTGCAGTTGTCCTGTCCCCTTAGCAGAGAAACACCCCCAGAGCAGAATATTTCCACCACCATGTTTGACAGTTGGGATGGTGTTCTTGGGGTCATAGGCAGCATTCCTCCTCCTCCAAACATGGCAAGTTGAACTGATGCCAAAGAGCTTGATTTTGGTCTCATCTGATTACAACACTTTCAACCAGTCCTCTGCATCATTCAGATGTTCAGTGGCAAACTTCAGACGGGCCTGGACATGTGTTTTCTTGAGCAGAGGGACCTTGCAGGCACTGCAGGATTTCAATCCTTGGCGTAGTGTGTTACAATTGTTTTCTTGGTGACTGTGGTCCCAGCTGCCTGGAGATCATTGACAAGATCCTCACTTGTAGTTCTGGGATGATTCCTCGGTGTTCTCATGATCATTGACACACCTCGAGGTCAGATCTTGCATGGTGCACCAAACCTAGGGAGACTGACAGTTGTTTTGTGTTTTTTTCCATTTGCGAATGATTGCACCAACTGTTGTCACCTTCTCACCAAGCTGCTTTGCGATATTTTTGTAGCCCAGTCCAGCCTTGTTTAGGTCTACAATCTTGTCCCTGACATCCTTGGACAGCTGTTTGGTCTTTGCCATGGTGGATTGTTTGATTGCTCCTGTGGACAGGTGTCTTTTATACAGGTAACAAAATGAGATTACCAGCACTCCCTGTAAGAGACTACTTCTAATCTCAGCTTGTTACCTGTATGAAAAGACACCTGGAAGCCAGAAATCCTGCTGAATGATAGGGGATCAAATACTTATTTCCCCTCATGAACATGCAAATCAGTGCATCATTTGTTAGACATGCATTTCTTTTGAATTTTTTATTACTATTCTGTCTCTGTGTTACAATATACCTACCATTCTTCTCCATTTTATACATATTTTTGAGATTGTGTATGCAATGTTTGTGTTATGACTGTTTAGGGTAAGTTTTTTTTTTTTTTTTTAAATTTTAGTAGGGGGATACTGTGTAGTACAGTTTCTTTTAGAGGATAGCAGGGATATTTATAGATCATCCCTTGCTGTCCCCTTGTTTTTAATGTTTCCTGCCCTCATGGGGTTTCAGTGCATGGGACTTGGCAGCATATATAAAGTAGTAAGATCACACTGGTTATCCTCTTGACACAGTCACTGTGATGATGAAACGTGTTGGGGTGGAACTAGACAGTGTGGGAGTCCAGGAGTGCTCACACCCAGTGCGGCCAGCTGTGATTTCTTATGTGAGGAAGCGCTTAGAGGTTCCAGTAGCTAAACCGGACTGACAGCTCTATTTTAAGCTCTTTTGTTCTTTTTCTTTTTAAATCTTTGAAGATGTGAGTGTATATCTACCATTTGTTAACCATTAGCCGCCCGGCCTATAGCCGTTTGGCGGCCGCAAAAATGCTGTAGCTTTCTGGGGTATACGCCATTTGGCGTCCTCCCGCACATGCGCGGTTGCAGAGCCGCGCAGCGGCGCGATCTGTTACCGGCCGTGTACCTCGGACACGGCCGATGACAGATCTGAGTACTGGCCCCCGTTGCAGGTACCATGTGACCTGCTGTGACCAATCACAGCAGGTCACATGACAGTTGTATACAATGGATGGCTTCATTCATGCCATCCATTGTATACTAGTGCCTAGCTGTGAATGGTCACAGCAGGTCACATGTCATGTGATTAGCTGTGGCCAAATCACAGCTAAGCACAAAAAAAAAAAAAAAAAAAAAAAAACCTGAATGAATCAATATCATTCAGGTAAATGCTTGCTTATAGCAAAGTAATTCTTTGCTATAAGCAAATTGTGTAAAAAAAATAAATAAATAAATAAAATACTGATCACTTCCCCAAAGTAGTACAATGTTACTATGGTAACATTGTACTACTTTGGTCATAGTAAAATATGAAAAAAAAAATGTAATAAAAAATTAAAAATAATAATAAAAAAAAAAATTATATATATATTTTTTTTTTTCATACTGTCACCAGTCAGTGCCCCTGTTCACCGCTATGCCAGTTATATGATGACGCTGTACTGCACTGGTGACAGTATGTAAAAAAAAAAATAGTGAAAATAATTTTTTTAATTCTTTAATTTTCCGAAAAATTATGACAAAACAAATACAACTTCAAAAAACTCGCCATGCCTCTTATGAAGTACGTCGGACTGTCTACTTTGCAAAAAGGGGTCATTTGGGGATATCTGTACTATTCTGACTTTCTTGGACCTCAAGAAATTGGATTGGCTGTCAGTACTTCAGGATTGATCAATTTTCAGATCTATACCATAGTTTGTGAACTCTATAAGTTTCCTACAAACTAAATAATACATCCTAATTTGGGTTATTTTCACCAAAGACATGTAGCAGAATACATCTTGGCCTAAATTTATGAAGAACAATTATTTATTTGTAAACTTTCATAACAGAAACAAAGAAAAACGTGGGTTTTTTTTTTCAAAATTTGTTTTTTTGTTTTTTTTTTAATTTAGCAAAAAATAAAAACCCCAGTGGTGAATAAATACCACCAAAAGAAAGCTCTAGTTGTGTGAAGAAAATGATAAAATTTTAGTTTGGGTACAATGTTGTATGACTGCGCAATTGTCATTCAAAGTGTGAGAGCGCTGAAACGTGAAAACTGGCCTGGGCAGGAAGGTGTAAAATTGCCCGGTATTAAAATGGTTAAAATAACTGGTCATGTTTAAAGAATAAGTTCAGCATTTGGGAAAAAAAAATAATAATGCACATATTTTTTGCAGGAAAAAATGGGCATTTACTATTTTTTTTCCCCTAAGGAGTCTGTAAGGCATTGCACCCCTGATCAGTGGATCAGGGGTGCAATGCTAGACTCCTGCATCTTTCAGCCCGCACCTTCATACCGACTGTTTACAAGCTGCAGAGCACACACTATATTGCCAAAAGTATTGGGACGCCTGCCTTTACATGCACTTTAACTTTAATGGCATCCCAGTTTTAGTCTATAGGGTTCAATATTGAGTTTGCCCACCCTTTGCAGCTATAACAACTTCAACTCTTCTGTGAAAGCTGTCCACAAGGTTTAGGAGTGTGTCTATGGGAATGTTTGACCATTCTTTCAGAAGCGCATTTGTGAGGTTAGGCACTGATGTCGGACGAGAAGGCCTGGCTCACAGTCTTCATTCTAATTCATCCAAAAAGTGTTCTATCGGGTTGAGGTCAGCACTCTGTGCAGGCCAGTTAAGTTTCTCCACCCTAAACTCACTCATCCATGTCTTTATGGACCTTGCTTTGTGCATTGGTGCACAGTCATGTTGGAACAGGAAGGGGTACGAGGAGAATGACAGGCGCATGGTTCAGCAGTCCATGTATATGTTGTAATAAGTTCCAAAGTGGGCAGGGATAGTCCAGTAGGCACTAAGGGCAAGCTGAGATGGAGCGAAGAAAACTCTGCAGTAGAAGAAACAAAGAAACACAGCGCCTTTATGTATATATTATTATACAGTATTTATAAGCTCTATATACTGCGATAATATTCAATAAGAAGGTAAGCAGTAACTCACATCTTAGAATTTATAAACAGGCTCATATTGAGGAGATGTACAATGTCTGTAGCCAGATGTAAGGTGACTGATCCAGAGAGGAGATAGCTGGTGGACCTAGGCAATCTCCTCTCTAGATCAGTCACCTTACATCTGGCTACAGACGTTGTGCATCTCCTCCATATCCCATATCCCCAAAATGGTCTCTGGGTAGTTACTTAGAAATTGATTTTAATATTTATGAATTTGGATTTTTTTGAGTATATTTTTAGATTTTTAAATGGCGTACATATATATATTTTATACACATTTTTATATACATTTATTCATATGTTTTGTGTATTTTTATATATAATTATATATATTTATATCTATTTTCAATAAAGGACATTTTTTAAATGGTGATGCATAACAATCAGAATCTCTGCTGATAGGTATTGCACCAAGCAGGATTCTTGCTTTTTTTGATCGTCATTTTGGATATACTCCGCAGTAGAATATCGTTCCCTGTTTGAATTTATAGTGTTGAACATAGACCTTAAACACTTAGACAAAGTAATGAGTCACAATGGTCTTAAAATATAGCCGTGATCGTATAGCACTATATTATTAGAGATTAGGACTCCAACAAAATGGCCACGATAGTTATGTTCCCAGTTATCAGGACTACAAGAAAATGGCTGCGGTCACATTGCAATTGAGGCCAACCAATCATCGTTTTGGTTCCCCTATATATATTAGCTTTGAACACCATGATGCCATCCTGAGGAAGCCACATGGGCGTGGCGTAATGCGTAGAGGCAATGTGGTGACGCACTTCCGGTAGGCGCCATCTTGGTACACCAGGGTGCATCCATTACACCCATGTTAGTGGTGAAAAAGCCTGCTGATTTCTACAGAAATGTGAGTGGACATTTTGGCGATTTTTATCCTATTTTAGCAATAAATAACAGTATTACACTATGGAGTCTTTTTTTTTATGGTCCCATATGATGTGCTTTAATGAACTTACATACTGACGCCTGTGGATGGAGGTATAAGAGGGAGTGAAGGAGAGACAAGCAGGGTATGTGGAGCCTGTCCCACCCGGAGATTGCGAGCAGGATCCAGGGTGATCCAAAAGGCACTGTGGCCCTAGCGGGTCGCAGTGGGAAGGTGAGTGTGCATGCCTGCTGTGTAGGATTCTCACTTCACTTTTTCACCAAGCACAGGAGCACTCATGAAAACGCATGGCTGGAGTGACCATGCAGCAGTTTTGAAAGTTTCATATGGACTTTTATGTGATATTGTGGTTTGTTTTAATACGGGTCATATGCGCCCTGCTGTGTAGGATTCTCACTTCACTTTCTCACCAAACACAGGAGCACGCATGAAAACGCATGGCTGGAGTGACCATGCAGTAGTTTGAAGGTTTCATATGGACTTTTATGTGTTATTGTGGTTTGTTTTAATGTGCCCTGCTGCGTAGGATTCTCACTTCACTGTCTCACCAAACACAGGAGCACGCATGAAAACGCATGGCTGGAGTGACCATGCAGCAGTTTGAAAGTTTAATATTGACTTTTATGTGTTATTGTGGTTTGTTTTAATACGGGTCATAGCACATATCACCTATGTGGTAATTTTATCCCTGTATAGGGATTCACTGTGGTTGTAATCAGGTTCATTTCTGCTATAATCAATCCCTAGACGGGAAGGAAATTTATACCACCTATACAGGTTCTATGGAACCTCTTACTCTGCACTGATTATCACTTGTTTATCACCGAATCAGATCCGATTAGATCTAACACCATATATAGAAAATTGTATTGTATGGTTTATATGTTACTTACTATTATCCAATATATAGAGTGGTTATATCCACCAGCCAGCTGTATACAGTCAGGTCCATAAATATTGGGACATCGACACAATTTTAACATTTTTGGCTCTATACACCACCACAATGGATTTGAAATTAAACGAACAAGATGTGCTTTAACTGCAGACTGACAGCTTTAATTTGAGGGTATTTACATCCAAATCAGGTGAACGGTGTAGGAATTACAACAGTTTGCATATGTGCCTCCCACTTGTTAAGAGACCAAAAGTAATGGGACAGAATAATAATCATAAATCAAACTTTCACTTTTTAATACTTGGTTGCAAATCCTTTGCAGTCAATTACAGCCTGAAGTCTGGAACACATAGACATCACCAGATGCTGGGTTTCATCCATGGTGATGCTCTGCCCGGCCTCTACTGCAACTGTCTTCAGTTCCTGCATGTTCTTGGGGCATTTTCCCTTCAGTTTTGTCTTCAGCAAGTGAAATACATGCTCAACCGGATTCAGGTCAGGTGATTGACTTGGCCATTGCATAAAATTCCACTTCTTTCCCTTAAAATATTCTTTGGTTGCTTTTGCAGTATGCTTTGGGTCATTGTCCATCTGCACTGTGAAGCGTCATCCAATGAGTTCTGAAGCATTTGGCTGAATATGAGCAGATAATATTGCCCGAAACACTTCAGAATTCATCCTGCTGCTTTTGTCAGCAGTCACATCATCAATAAATACAAGAGAACCAGTTCCATTGGCAACCATACATGCCCACGCCATGACACTACCACCACCATGCTTCACTGATGAGGTGGTATGCTTAGGATCATGAGCAGTTCCTTTCCTTCTCCTCCATACTTTTCTCTTTCCATCACCCTGGAGAGTGTTCTTGATCTGGCCAACTGTTGTGACGCGTGTTTTCTTCACCAGGGAAAGAATTCTTCGGTCATCCACCACAGTTGTTTTCCGCAGTCTTCCGGGTCTTTTGGTGTTGCTGAGCTCACCGGTGCGTTCCTTCTTTTTAAGAATGTTCCAAACAGTTGTTTTGGCCACGCCTAATGTTTTTGCTATCTCTCTGATGGGTTTGTTTTGTTTTTTCAGCCTAATGATGATTTGCTTCACTGATAGTGACAGCTCTTTGGATCTCATCTTGAGAGTTGACAGCAACAGATTCCAAATGCAAATAGCACACTTGAAATGAACTCTGGACCTTTTATCTGCTCATTGTAATTGGGATAATGAGGGAATAACACACACCTGGCCATGGAACAGCTGAGAAGCCAATTGTCCCATTACTTTTGGTCCCTTATCAAGTGGGAGGCACATATGCAAACTGTTGTAATTCCTACACCGTTCACCTGAATTGGATGTAAATACCCTCAAATTAAAGCTGACAGTCTGCAGTTAAAGCACATTTTGTTCGTTTCATTTCAAATCCATTGTGGTGGTGTATAGAGCTAAAAATGTTAGAATTGTGTCGATGTCCCAATATTTATGGACCTGACTGTATTTAGCACTGCATCATAGTTTCAATATTCCTCCATATGAGCCTGTTTTTAAATTCTAAGAGGTGAGTTACTACTTACCTTCTTATTAAATATTATCTCAGTATACACTTAGAGGCGCTGTGTTCCTTTATTTCTGGAACAGGAAGGAGCCATCCCGAAACTGTTCCCACAAAGTTGGGAGCATGAAATTGTCCAAAATGTCTTGATATGCTGACACCTTAAGAGTACCCTTCACTGGAACTAAGGGTTCAAGCCCAACCCCTGAAGAATAACCCCACACTATAATGCCCCCTCCACCAAACTTTACACTTGGCACAATGTAGTCAGGCAAGTACCATTCTCCTGGCAACCGCCAAACCCAAACCCAGACACATTCATCGGATTGCAAACAGAGGAGCGTGATATGTCACTCCAGAGAACATGCCTCCACTGCTCTAGAGTCCAGTGGTGCATCCAATGCTTTGCATTGCACTTGGTGATGTAAGGCTTGGATGAAGCTGCTCGGCCATGGCAATCCATTCCATGAAGCTCTCTATGCACTGTTGTGCTAATCTGAAGACCACACAAAGTTTGGAGGTTTTTAGCTATTGACTCTGCAGACAGTTGGGGACTTCTACGCAGTGTGCACTTCAGCATGCGCTGACCCCGCTCTGTCATTTTACATGGCCTACCACTTCGAGGCTGAGTTGCTACTGTTCCCAATTGCTTCCACTTTGGTATAATACCACTAACAGTTGACCATGGAATATTTAGTCGCAAGGACATTTCACGGATTTACTTATTGCACAGAGCATGGAGGAGATTCCAGGAGACAGGCAGTTACTCTAGGAGAGCTGGACAGTGCTGCAGGACCGGTGTCTGCTCCTTTGTGCAAGGAAGAACAGCATGAACAGTGCCAGAGCCCTACAAAATGACCTCCAGCAGGCCACTGGTGTGGATATCTCTGACCAAACAATCAGAAATCGACTTCATGAGGGTGGCCTGAGGGCCAAACGTCCTCTAGTGGGCCCTGTGCTCACTGCCAGGCACCATAGAGCTTGATTGGCATTTGACATTGAACATCAGAACAATGCAGCAGGCTGATAGGAATCAGCCTATGTCGCCTATGTCTGTCGCCTATGTCTGTAGCCAATAATATCCTTGGTTTTTTTCCCATCAGGCCTGGGAGAAATAAAGCTTTGGACACTGAAGTGTGCAAGCTAAATCTCTCAAATTTTAATGCAAGACAAGAACTATTATACACCAGATGTGTTATGTATCCAGTACAATACTCATCATCAGTAGTAGACTCACACAGCCCAGTCAATGCTGCACCCATCTGTTCTATTTTCATTTTATTCATGAGTACCTGTTTCCTCAACACAACATTCAAATTCAACATTAAAAAAAAAACACCTGTAGTTATGTTTCCTATGTATTTTGTTTTATTTATTCTTAGTGGTATTTACTTGTACAAAGTTACCATCCTCAGGTACTTTCTCAGTAACATTGTTTATTTATTTTTTATAAATATTTATTAAATTTTTCCAATTCATATACAAAACATTTCAACATGTCTATTAAAATAATTATCCCAAATGTTTTCTCTTCTTACATAAATACCCCCTCCACCCCCCACCTCCCCCAACCCCTCCCACGCTCAACATTCTCCTTACTCTCGTAACTCCATATTATTCTGTTGTTTCTAAATCTCAATTCTAAGCCAGCTTCCAGGAATATTATCTCTTCATATATTTCACTTTTTCTCTGTATTCTTCCCAGCCTTTCCATTTTTTATTATATAACTCCAGCTTGTCCTCGTGCGTGTAATACAATCTTTCTGTCCCCGAGATCTGATTTACTCTAGCCATCCAATCCTCCTCAGTTGGCACCTCTCTTTTCTTCCAGAACCTGGGTATCAGACTCTTTGCTGCGGTCAAGTAATGCCATATCCCAGAACTCTTATATGTTTTCACTGAGAGTTCTGAGATATGGAGGAGACATACTTCTGGATCTAATCCTATATTGATTTTTGTGATTTTCCCTATCAAATAAACTATCCTCCGCCAAAACACATGTATTTCTGAACACTCCCACCACACATGATACCACGTGCCCACCTCTCCACAACCTCTCCAACACATCTGTGAGATTTCCGTATTCATCTTGTGCTCCAGGCAGGGGGTAATGTGCCATCTATTCAAACACTTATAGTTTATTTCCACTTCTCTCATACTAATATTTTCGTGAATTAATGTGAACATCTTCTTCTCCTCCTCCTCCTCTATTTTTCTTCCCATATCTCTTTCCCATTTCTCTATGTGCATTAATTTTGTGTCTATATCAAGTTCCATTAATATCTTGTGTATTTTTGCCATACCGTGTCTACCCTTTCCCCGTGACTCAAAAATTCTCTCAAATGGATTCCAGTCTTTTCTAGTTCTTATTGGTTTTGGAAGGCTTTAAAAGAAATTCTTCAGTTGGTAATATCTTAGTCTATCCATCTTATTAAAGACTTCACCCTTTCTTTCCTCCATATCCTTATATGACCCCATTTCCTCTCCTACCATTATATCTCTCAATTGCGCCTCCTGTTTTATTATCCATTTCCCTGCTATACTATCTTTTCTTGGGATGAAATATTTTGTGTTCCTAAGTGGCATTAGTTGTGAATTAAAAACCCACCCCTTTTGTCTGTGTAATAAATCCCATTCTTTTAGAACATTAAGAGTGTACGTGCTTGTGCTCTCCTCTAATTCTCTGTATTGTGCAGGGACCCAGATACTATTATTCAAACTTTTTCCACTCAGTGCTTTCTCAATTTTAACCCAAGTTTTCTCCGGATTATGAATCCAGTCGAAGATTCTTGCAATAATCCCCGCTTTGTAATATCTCCTAAAATCTGGTACCCCCAATCCTCCTCTTTCTTTACTTCTGGTCAGCATTTCATAACCTATTTTATTCCTCCATATGCATTTTATTATCATTTTCCTCAGTTCTTTAAAATATGCCTCTGGGAGTTTGATTGGGATCATTTGAAATTGATATAATACTTTGGGGACTATTACCATCTTTATCAAGTTTATGCGACCTATCCACGATGGATTTCCATTTCCCACTCTTCTCAACTCCTCCTTGATTTCATTTAATAGCGTTATATAATTGGCTTTATAAAGGTTCTTATTTGAGGCTGATAGTTTTATTCCTAGATATTTTAATTCTTTATCTCTCCAAAGGAAAGGGAATTCTTCTTGTAGTTTTTCTTTTTCACTATTTTTGAGATTTATGTTTAAGATTTTGGTCTTTGTCGGGTTAATTTTTAGGTTTGACAGGTCTCCGTACTCCCTCAATGCTTTCATTAGATTTGGAAGTGATGTTCTAGGGTTTCCAACATAAAACATCAGGTCATCCGCATAAGCCACTACCTTGTGTTCTCTATCACCTATATTTATTCCTTTTATGTCTATATTCCTCCTAATCATGGACAGTAAGGGCTCCAGTGATAACACATATAGCAATGGAGACAATGGGCATCCCTGTCTTGTACCATTTGACATCTTAAAGTACTCTGATCTTCCTCCATTTACCATTATGGTAGCGGTAGGCCCTCTGTACAACTCACCAATCCACCCTCTCATTCTATCTCCCATTCCTAATGCTTCCAGAGTATCCATCATAAAACCCCAACTCACTCTGTCGAATGCCTTCTCAGCATCTATCGACATCAGTATCATTGGGGCTTTCCCTTTTTTGCCCTCCTGTATAAGCAACAATGATCTCAAAGCATTATCTCTACCCTCTCTTCCTGAGACAAACCCCACCTGATCTCCATGTATCCACTCCGGCATCAGCTCTTTCAGTCTATTTGCCAGAACCTTTGCATATATTTTAGTGTCTACATTCAGCAGCGCTATTGGACGATAACTCGCACATTGTGAGGGATCTTTATCTTCCTTCTGTATCAATACTATATTCGCCTGTAAAGACTCTCCCCTTATCTCCATCCCGTTCCCCAAGGCGTTCATATAAATCTTCATTTTGGGGATTAAAAGCTCTTTATATTTTTTATAGTATTTGGCCGTATATCCATCCGGACCCGGGCTTTTCCCTCCCGCCATACTTTCTAATGCTATTTTTATTTCTTCTAAAGTTATTTCTGCCTCTAGAGAGTTCCGTTGTGTTTCTCTTAATTTCGGTAGGCCTGCCTCCTCTAGGTATGTCTTTCTTTTCCCTCTATTTACTGTTTCCGTTTTCCTAAGCGTATCCTGAGGTATGATATTATACAGCTCATTATAATACTCTTTAAATATTCTAGCAATATCCTTGGTTGAGTGTACAAATTCCCCCTTGGGATTTCTTATTTTCTTGATATAATTTCTATTTTTCTTCTTTCTTAAAGTTCTCATTAAATACTTTCCCGGCCTATCTCCCCATCTGTACCTTTCACTTGTTATTTTATTAAAGACTCTTCTTTTTTCCTCCTCCATTACATTCTCTAATTCTTCTTTCTTCTTTATTAACATCTGCATTATCTCCTTAGATCTTTCCCTTTTATGCACCTGTTCAAGATCATATATTTCATTTTTTCCTTTTTGCCCCCATTGCGATAAGTAGACCTCTGATGTAAACTTTATGTGCTTCCCACACCGTTGCAACCGACACATCCTCTGTTTCATTCTCTTCAAAAAACCATTCGATTTCCTTCTCAATTCTTTGACCAATCTCTTCCTCCATGAGAAGTGCCTCATTCAACCGCCATACATAACCTTCTTTCCCTTCCCTACCCCATCTTAACTTCATTGCAACTGGGGCATGATCCGACAGGGTACTTCCTTCAATTTTTACTTCTGCCACCAACTCTATCATTCGATGTTCTACTAATATATAATCTAGTCTAGAATAAGTCTCATGAACGTGCGAAAAGAAAGTATAATCTCTCTCCTTCATATTCCTAATTCTCCAGATGTCCACCAACTGACATTCATGCATTAAATTCTTTAACATTCTCAAGGATTTGCTTTCCTCCCTCCTCACATAGGAAGTGGTGTCTATCCGCGGATCCATACAGATGTTAAAGTCTCCCGCTACTATCATATACCCGCTTTTAAAATCCATCAATCTCTTCAACACTTCTCTCATAAACCTCTCCGGCCTCTTATTTGGACTGTATATGTTTGCTATTGTACACTCAATTCCCAGTAATTTTCCTCTCAAAAATAGATACCTTCCCTCCAGATCCGTCAATCTCTCCTCCACCTCAAACCTTATATTCTTTGCGAAGCCTATAGCAACTCCTTTTGCTCTTTTAGTTAGTGAACCCGCATAGAACCATGTTGGAAAATATCTAGTCCTCAGTCTAACCTTCGACTCTATCTCTAGGTGTGTTTCCTGCAAGAATACCACTGAGGATTTTCTATGTTGGAGTTCTTTAAATAACCTGAATCTCTTTCCTGGACAGCTTAACCCTTTTACATTGTAGGTTATATTTTGGATTTCTTCCATCTTACTCTTTTCCTACCTCCTCTCTCTTCCTCCTTCCCTTCCTCTTTCCTGTTCCTATAGAGCGTTTTTATCCTACCACCCTTTTCCCTCCCCCCATCCCTCCCCCCCCTACCTCAATTCCCCCCTCTTTTTAGGCCTTCACTTTGCCTAACCATCATTTGTGGAAATAACATCCACCTTTGACTTAATCCTTAGGGCTTCACTCCTCCCATGGGCAGCCTCCCCTCCCTCCGGATCCCCCCCTTGACCCCCTCTCTACTTATACTTCTATAGAAGAAAAAAGGAGTCAAGCTGGAGGGACAAGGGAGAAAAAGGCGATGGAACGGGAGCAAGGAGAGAGAGGAAGAAAAAAAAAAAAAACCACACACAAAAAACTTCTCTCCCTTCACTCCCCCTCCCCGCCCCCCCTCCACCCGTCTCCACCTGTCTCCACCTCTCCCCTTTTTTTGATCTATTTCCCCCAGATT
The DNA here is from genome assembly GCF_062004578.1 of Staurois parvus. Classification (NCBI taxonomy): domain Eukaryota; kingdom Metazoa; phylum Chordata; class Amphibia; order Anura; family Ranidae; genus Staurois; species Staurois parvus. Next base: position 1,396,832 of record NW_028318777.1, read on the forward strand.
CTTCTTCCCAACCTTTTATTTCAATTTTCTGCATTTCAAGTCTATCGCAAAAATATCTCAAGTCCTCTGGGAACCTCAACTGGGCTGTTATTCCATTTTTCCATCCTATTAAACACTCCGGAACTCCCCATCTATATTGCACCTTCTGTTTTTTCCTCTGCTCCAGCAAAGGCCTCAGGGCTCTCCTCTTCCGGAGAGTCTCTGATGACAAGTCCGCATATATTTGAATATCCATTTCTCCATACTCTATTACTGGTTTTACCTTAATTTTCCTCCAGATTCTTTCCCTTTGCTGTAATTCATAAAATTTAACAAGTATGTCTCTCGGCCTGTCCTTCTCATAATTCCCCTGGAGTTTCCCGTTTCTGGAGATTCCTTCTATATTAGTCCTTTCCATCTCAGAGTTTCCCATTATAAAGTTCAGTATTTTGCAAACCATCTCTTCCAATATTTCTCCTTTTAAACTTTCCGGAACCCCTCTTATCCTTATATTTCTCCTTCTTTCTCTATTCTCTTGAATTTCCACCTTGTATTGCAATTTTCCTGAGCTTTTTCCATATTAATTATCTTCTTCTCTAATTCGGAAATAATCTGGGTCTGGTCTTTAACTTTCTGCTCCGTTTCTTCCACTCTTAGCAACAACTGCCCCAGGTCATTCCGTATATTTACCATTTCTTGCTTTATTGTTCTCTCCAGGTCTTTAAACATTTCTGTCATCTCTTTTTTATTTGGGATTTGTAGATCTTTTTCTATCTCTGATATTTGTTGATTACTGATATCCAATTCCATTGATTGTTTAGGACTATTTTGCATACTTAAATCAGACTCTCCTTTGTCATTTCTGCCCTGGGGCCTTTCTGGGGTCACATTTCCCTGGGATGTATACTTTTTAATTGTCCCCGTTTGGGTCCCTTTAGGCCCGGTTCCTTTTGCACTTTTATTTTTCATTTCTTCTATAACTTTTATTTTTTCTCTCATGTACTTGTACTTTGCAAAACAAAGAAATCAACAAGGTATAGAACTAGAATTCCCGGCTCTGTCTTCCCACCTTTCTGTATGCCTGCGCCTTGTGTTCTTCTTATTTTATTCTTATTCTCTGGGGGTCCCCCCTTTTCCTCTCTCTCCCTGCTTGCCACCAGCTCTATACAGTTTTTATATTTGGGGCCACCGCCAGACTCACTCACTTTTCCAACGCTTCTCGTGAGACGGCTCCAGGCTCCATCTTTCAGCTCCTTTGGTAGGTCAGCTCTCGTCCTCTCAGGGGGACCCTCCAGGACTTTCCTCCAGACTCTTCCTTCTTTGTTGTTGGGCAGGCTCACCATCGACCGCCTGCCAGGGCTCCGGGGGAAGCAGGTCGTCCTGGCAAAACGGAGTCTCTCCTGCTCCCTGTCAGCCTCCGGCCGGGCGGCCGGCTTCCTTGCCTCCCAGAGATGCACTGAGGCCGGTCACATGTCCCGGCCACGCCTCCTTGTTTCCCTGCAACCAGGTACGGCGCTCAGGCTCAGCGTCCCTGCCTCTCTCCACTGGTCTCCTCTCCCAGCTCGCCCCGCCACGGGCAGCCGCTCAGCCAAGGAAGCCCGCCCGGTCAAGGTAGGTCACTCCTTCTAGGACTCCATCTTCAAAGGGGGAATTCTAGAGTCCAAGGGGGGGGTCGGTCGGAGGAGCCCCGTGCGGTAGCTCCTACCACGAGCTCTCCACCGCCGCCATAGTCAGGCTCCGCCCACCGCCAGGAATAGTATCTGCTCAGTAACATTGTTTAAACTTTAAATTTAGACTTACTACAAAATTCTTTCCTTCATTTGATTAGTTGCCTAAATGAAAACATCATTCACATTCCATCAGAACTCCCAACACTTAAAATTTAGGCCTTATAGTAACATTTCTAAGGATGATACTCAAATTGCCAATAAACATTGATGTCACATTTTTTGGTGCAGCATACAAAAGAATGTTCACAGTTTCAAGGTGGAGCATACTGCAAACCCAGCAACTCTCGATTCCTGAGAGCTTGGCATGCCTATACTTAAATTTTAACAGTGACGTATTTTCAGTCAATGATCTTTTCGGCTCCTTTTTTATTAGTTCAATGTCATTTACAGTCTTACTGTTGTGGCCACAGATCGGTGGCCATTCTTCTAGGTGATAGTAGCAGTGGAATAAACAGCCAGAGAATACATGTACAGTGGGGATCGAAAGTTTGTGCACCCTAGCTAAAAATTTGTATTAATGTAAATAAAGAAGCCAAGGAAAGATGGAAAAATCTCCAAAAGGCATCAAATTACAGATTAGACATTCTTATAATATGTCATCAAAAGTTATATTTTATTTCCATCATTTACACTTTCAAAATAACAGAAAACAAAAAAATGGCGTCTGCAAAAGTTTGGGCACCCTGCAGAGTTAATATCTTGTACTGCCCTCTTTGGCAAGTATTACAGCTTGTAAACGCTTTCTGTAGCCAGCCAAGAGTCTTTCAGTTATTGTTTGAGGTATCTTTGCCCATTCTTCCTTACAAAAGTCTTCCAGTTCTTTGAGATTTCTGGGCTGTCTGTCACGCACTGCTCTTTTAAGGTCTATCCATAGATTTTCAATTATGTTGAGGTCAGGAGATTGTGAAGGCCATGGCAAAACCTTCAGTTTACACCTCTTGATGTAATCCCCCGTGGATTTCGAGGTGTGTTTAGGATCATTATCCATTTGTAGAAGCCATCCTCTCTTTAACTTCAGCTTTTTCACAGATGGCATCAAGTTACCATCCAAAATTTGCTGAAATTTTATTGAATCCATTTTTCCTTCTACTCGTGAGATGTTCCCTGTGCCACTGGCTGCAACACAACCCCAAAGCATGATTGATCCAACCCCATGCTTAACAGTTGGACAGAGGTTCTTTTCATTAAATTCTGTGCCCCTTCTTCTCCAAACATACCTTTGCTCATTCCGGCCAAAAAGTTCAATTCTAACCTCATCGGTCCACAGAACTTGTTTCCAAAATGCATCAGGCTTGTCTATATGTTCATTTGCAAAGTTCAAACGATGATTTTTGTGGTGAGGACGTAGAAGAGGTTTTCTTCTGATGACTCTTCCATGAAGACCATATTTGTACAAGTATCTCTTTATAGTGGAATAGTGTACCACAACTCCAGTGTCTGCCAGATCTTTCTGGAGGGATCGTGCAGTCAAACGTGGGTTTTGAATTGTTTTTCTCACAATCCTGCGAGCTGTTCTGTCTGATATTTTTCTTGGTCTTCCAGATCTTGCTTTAACTTCCACTGTTCCTGATGACTGCCAATTCTTAATTACATTCCGAAAGGGGATATTGACATCTGAAAACGCTTTGCTATCTTCTTATAGCCTTCTCCAGCTTTGTGAGCGTCAACTATTTTCAGTTTCAGTTTTCTAGACAACTGCTTAGAAGAACCCATGGTGCTGATTGTTGGGGCAAGGTCAGATGAGTCTGGGCATTTAAAACCTTTGAGATTGACATCACCTGGTCTTCCCAGACGATGATTGAGAACAATCCATGACACTGGCAGGTCTCAGCTTTGCAAAGGGGGCAGCGCATGCTATAAATTCTGCAGGGTGCCCAAACTTTTGCAGACGCCATTTTTTTGTTTTCTGTTATTTTGAAAGTGTAAATGATGGAAATAAAATCTAACTTTTGTTGACATATTATAAGAATGTCTAATCTGTAATTTGATGCCTTTTGGAGATTTTTCCATCTTTCCTTGGCTTCTTTATGCACATTAATACAAATTTTTAGCTAGGGTGCCCAAACTTTCGATCCCCACTGTAGCCTTAGGTCAAGGTTAACTGTTTGTTGGCCCAGGTTAACTGTTTGTTGGCCAGAGTAAAACTTAACAGTAGTTGTGTCTCTTCGTCAACTTGGATGTAATAAAAAAACTTTGCTTAAATCGATCACAGTATAATACTGTGTATCATGTGGAATAGCGGTAATCAATGAGGGCACATCTGGGACGATGGGTGCAATTGGAATAATGAGATTGTTAATGGCCCTGAGATCTTGCACTAAACAGTAAGTAACGTCAATCTTTCTTGTGACAAAGGATACTGCTTTTCGTATACTGGACCAACTCCAGGTTTGAGTCTGGCCTTGTAAGGTGTACAGGGAATATACCCTACTGCTTACTGCTGGCCCAGACTTCACTTTGTCTAAATCTTTCATGCTCACAAAACAGTGAGATGACTCCATGTGCACCCCTCCCTTCTCACTTACTCTGATTGTGGCGTTGAATTTTCCCAACAGATTTTTTCCTAGCAAATTCATAGGGCATCCTGATGTGATTTTGAAAGAATGTTTCACTATGGAACCTTTCCAGTGAGAGTCTGAAACACTCAAAGGGGGTGTTTCCCAGGTTTTGGCACATGTCCCAGTGATACCAATTGAAAGTTCATATTCCACTCTTGTCCCCTATTTCTCGTGCTACCTCTTTCTCTAGGATTATAACTATTTTGTCACCCCTGAAAATGTGCTTTGTTGGTAAATTTGGGGACTTCAAAACATCCAGCAGTGTCTTTCTCCAGCACTTGTTTTTCAAATGTACAGTTGCAAGAAAAAGTATGTGAACCCCTTGGGATTACGTGGAGTTTTGCATGAATTGGGCATAAAATGTGCTCTGAACGTCATCTAAGTCACAACAATAGAATAACACAGTCTGCTGAACATAATACTACACAAACATTAGATGTTGCCATGGTTTAATTGCACATAACATGTAAACATTCACAGTGCAGGGAGGAAAAAGTATGTGAGGCCCTAGCTTAATGACTTCTCCCAGAGCTAATTGGAGCCAGGAGTGAGCCAACCTTGACTCCAATCAGTGTGATGATATTGGATGTGTTGCTGACAGCTGTCCTGCCCTTAAAAAACACACACCTGTGTTGGGTTTATTGGTTTCAAGAAGCACTGTCTGATGTGAACCATGCCTCGCAGAAAAGAGCTCTCAGAAGACCTACAATCAAGAATTGTTGACTTGCATGAAGCTGGAAAAGCCTTGATGTTCATGTGTCCACGGTAAGACAGACTGTCTACAAATGGAGAAAGTTTAGCACTGTTGCTACTCTCCCTAGGCATGGTCGTCCTGTAAAAATGACTGCAAGAGCACAGCGCAGAATGCTGCATGAGGTAAAGAAGAATCCCAGAGTGTCAGCTAAAGACCTACAGAAATCTCTGGCACATGCTAACATTTTTGTTGACACATCTACAATAAGGAAAAAATTAAACAAGAATGGAGTACATGGGAGGACACCACGGAGGAAGCCATTGCTGTCCAAAAAGAATATTGCAGCACGTTTGAAGTTTGCAAAAGAGCACCTGGATGTTCCACAGCACTACTGGCAAAATATACTGTGGACAGATGAAACCAAGATTGACTTGTTTGGAAAGAACACACAACACTATGTGTGGAGAAAAAAAGGCACAGCACACTAACATCAAAACTCATTCCCACTGTAAAACATGGCGGAGGGAGCATCATGGTTTGGGGCTGCTTTGCTGCCTCAGAGCCTGGATGGATCGTTGTCATTGATGGGAAAATGAATTCCAGAGTTTATCAAGACACTTTGCAGGAAAACGTACGACCATCTGTCTGCCAACTGAACCTCCGCAGAGGATGGGTGATGCAACAGGACAATGACCCAAAGCATACAAGTAATTCAACAAAACAATGGCTGCATCAGCACAGAATACGCCTTCTGGAGTGGCCCAGTCAGAGTCCTGACCTCAACCCGATTGAAATGCTGTGGCATGACCTTAAGAGAGCGATTCACACCAGACATCCCAAGAATATTGCTACACTGAAACAGTTTTGTGAAGAGGAGTGGTCCAAAATTACTCCAGATCGTTGTGCAGGTCTGCTCTGCAACTACAGGAAACGTTTGGTTGAGGTTATTGCTGCCAAAGGAGGGTCAACCAGTTATTAAGTCCAAAGGTTCACATACTTTTTCCTCCCTGCACTGTGAATGTTTACATGTTATGTGCAATTAAACCATGGCAACATCTAATGTTTGTGTAGTATTATGTTCAGCAGACTGTGTTCTTCTATTGTTGTGACTTAGGTGACGTTCAGAGCACATTTTATGCCCAATTCATGCAAAACTCCACGTAATCCCAAGGGGTTCACATACTTTTTCTTGCAACTGTACCTGCATCCATTTCTGTTCAGTTTGAAATAAGCTGTCTTATTAACCGCAACATTTCAGGTCTATATCCTGCCATCAAGGGTTGGATATATATTGCCCATTTCTGCACTAGCCATATCCATCCCAGCCTCTTCCTTCCAAACGTTTCTAAATCTTTTCACAGACTCTGTCACTGTCTCTTTTGTTCCTTGCTTACAAGCAACAACAGTTGCTGAAGATTTCCTACTCTTCCATATTCTCTCCATCTCGGCTGTCAACTCCTCCCAAACCTTTCTCTGAGTGTCTTCCTTCAGCCATACATGAGTGGCTGCCGGGGTTCCAGGATCAACTAGAACAGGGGTGGGCAAACTTTTTGACTTGAGGGCCGCAATGGGTTTATATATTGGACCCGGGGGCCGGACCAAGAGTAGATGAATGATGTGTATGTGTCATCCATAGTAAGTATAGTAATATTCCCCCATAGTAAGCATAGTAATTAATCCCCCATATAGTAATTCATCCCCCATAGTAATTCATCCCCCATATAGTAATTCATCCCCCATATTAAGTCCCCAAGTCCCCCCTGTGTCAATTCACTTACCTTTGCTCCGCGCGTTCCTCTCGCCGTGTTCCCGCGCCGTTCCGGTCTTCAGGGCGGACTGTGAGAGGAGCCTAGCTCCCCTCCCCTCACGTTCGTCACGCTGCCCAGCCTACACACATTCTGACAGCCGATGTTTGCTCCGCGGGCAGGATTAAAAGGTCCGCGGGCCGTAGTTTGCCCATTGCTGAACTAGAACTTATATTGTAGGCACCTTTGTCCAGTTGTTTCGCCAACATAAGATCCTTTGCTGCTACTTCAGTACAAAGAGAAAAAAAACAAACAACCGTGTACCTCTAGTAACCACATACAACCCAGCACTAGAAGGGATAAGAAAAATAATCAAATATTTACAACCCATCATAACAGAGGATGGAACTCTGAAAGAAATATTCCAACAACCACCAATACTAGTCTTCAGACAACCCCCCAACCTCAGAAATATACTAATCAGTAGGAAACTTCCTTCTGATCAAGATGTCACAAATAATGGAAGCACACCCTGCAATAGAAAACGCTGCAAACTGTACAACCAAATCAATCCATCAAAAAGTGTTAGACACTCAAAAGGGATCTTCAATTTTTCCGGATCATACAGCTGCACCTCCAGTAATGTTGTGTACCTTATCCAGTGCAGAAAATGCAGCAAAGGATCTTATGTTGGCGAAACAGGACAGATTTGCAAACAAGGATGAATTTGCACAGACATGCCATCAAGGAACATAAAGAAGATGATCTCTGCACACCTGTGGGACACCATTTCATACAACCAGACCACACAATGGGAGACCTCAATATTTTAGTTCTGAAAGGAAATTTCAAATCCATCCAGGAAAGAAAAATTTTGAACTAAGAATGATAATTCTATTTGACACAAGAGATAACTGCCTGAATTTGGACATGGGATTCCTCAATCATTATCCAACAGTTTTATCACCACAAGCCTGACTGCCTCTGTGTGAGTGTAGTATTCCTCCCCTCCCCCCTCGCTTTTGCTGTCTCTTATCTCTAGCCTTTTTTTTTTTTTCATCCTTCTAATATTCTGCTAAAACTTTGTGATTTGTATAGTACGTCTTGGACCTTGAAGAATGGGACATACCCCGAAAGCTTGTCTTCAAAATTTATTGTTAGTGCAAATAAAAAAAGTATCACGGACAGTACTCAATTGTTTCTTTTTAGCAATATCACTTAACACTTTACGCGGAAGCTTTGGGATTTTTGGCCTTTGCCTTTACCTTGGATCTGACCCATGTTGATGCAAAACAGCTGTTAGGTAAAGCAGTAAATTATTAGTGTCAGCACTCATTCTCAGAAGCAGGGAGGCTGTAATGCAGACAAAGCTTTCTCAACAGTTCAGGAATTTAACACTTAAGACACTTGTAATAAACCTATACTGAAGAAACAAAAGTACTACATAGCAGTTTCTTAACATACAGCAAATAAGCACTTATACTTCTAAAATGTTAAAAATAAAGAGGACTCCTGTGAATTCACAATATTATACCTGCCTAGGCAATTTTTCCCTAGAAACTTCCAAAACCTCTGAATTCCCTTTTGAGGTCTAACCTCAAAGACTCCCCGCGAGATCCTACAAACATCTACAAATATCAAACAGAAACTTTGACTACTATCCCTAGGTCTTAAAAGGGGCAATCCAGGTAAAACTAAAACTGGCTCAGCTTATCTGATTAGCCACTCCTTTAATCCCACTTCTCGACACCAGTTGATAGGAATCAGCCTATGTCTGTAGCTCATAATGTGCTCGATTATTTTCCCACCAGGTCTGGGAGAAATAAAGCTCCCGACACCAAAGTGTGCAAGCTAAATCTCTCAAAGTTTAATGCAAGACAGAACACAGTAGGCTTTGCTTAATCTTAGGATTACCAATGAAACATTCCACACTTATCAATATAGTTACGTGAAGAACAGAAACTGAGGGATACCCTATAAGGTAGTTCTTACATAGTTAGTCTGGCTGAAAAAAGACAAAAGTCCATCCAGTTCAACCATTAGAAAAAAAAAAAAGTTATAATCCTATACCCACTGTTGATCTAGAGCAGCGGTTCTCAACCTGGGGGTCGCGACCCCTTTGGGGGTCGAACGACCATTTCCCAGGGGTCGCCTAAGACCATCGGAAAACACATATTTCCGATGGTCTTAGGAACCGAGACACCGCTGCAGTCTCCGGCGATGTGTGGGCGGGATGATACGCTGCTGTCACCTGGCCACACCTCCGGGATCGCTCAGCAGCTCCGCCTCCTCGCCGCTGATTGGCCACCGGAACTGTAGCTCAGGAGAGGCACACAGGCGGCCAATCACCGGCGAGGAGGTGGAGCTTGGAGAGGAGGAGCCGAGCGGCAGCGCGCGTACATCAAAGAAGACCGAGGGAGCTGCCGGAGCGAGTGAAGAGGAGAGCGGCCAGAGAAGGAAGACAGCTGACAGGTAAGTGAGAGAGCGAGCCCAGGCTGGAGCAGGGGTCAGCAAAGTAAGTATCATTGGTGTCAGTGGGAGGAATAGTGCCCCATCATTTGTGTCATTAATACCAACGATGGGGCACTATTCCTCCCCCCACTGACACCAACGATGGGGCACTATTCCTCCCCCCACTGACACCAACGATGGGGCACTATTCCTCCCCCCACTGACACCAACGATGAGGCACTATTCCTCCCCCCACTGACACCAACGATGGGGCACTATTCCTCCCCCCACTGACACCAACGATGGGGCACTATTCCTCCCCCCACTGACACCAACGATGGGGCACTATTCCTCCCCCCACTGACACCAACGATGGGGCACTATTCCTCCCCCCACTGACACCAACGATGGGGCACTATTCCTCCCCCCACTGACACCAACGATGGGGCACTATTCCTCCCCCCACTGACACCAACGATGGGGCACTATTCCTCCCCCCACTGACACCAACGATGGGGCACTATTCCTCCCCCCACTGACACCAACGATGGGGCACTATTCCTCCCCCCACTGACACCAACGATGGGGCACTATTCCTCCCCCCACTGACACCAACGATGGGGCACTATTCCTCCCCCCACTGACACCAACGATGGGGCACTATTCCTCCCCCCACTGACACCAACGATGGGGCACTATTCCTCCCCCCACTGACACCAACGATGGGGCACTATTCCTCCCACTGACACCAACGATGGGGCACTATTCCTCCCACTGACACCAGTGATGGGGCACTACTCCTCCCACTGACACCAATGATGGGGCACTATTCCTCCCACTGACACCAATGATGTGGCACTACTCCTCCCACTGACACCAGTGATGGAGCACTACTCCTCCCACTGACACCAGTGATGGGGCACTACTCCCCCCACTGACACCAGTGATGGAGCACTACTCCCCCCACTGACACCAATGATGGGGCACTACTCCCCCCACTGACACCAATGATGGGGCACTACTCCCCCCACTGACACCAATGATGGGGCACTACTCCCCCCACTGACACCAATGATGGGGCACTATTCCTCCCACTGACACCAACGATGGGGCACTATTCCTCCCACTGACACCAACGATGGGGCACTATTCCTCCCACTGATACCAACGATGGGGCACTATTCCTCCCACTGACACCAACGATGGGGCACTATTCCTCCCACTGACACCAACGATGGGGCACTATTCCTCCCACTGACACCAACGATGGGGCACTATTCCTCCCACTGACACCAACGATGGGGCACTATTCCTCCCACTGACACCAACGATGGGGCACTATTCCTCCCACTGACACCAACGATGGGGCACTATTCCTCCCACTGACACCAACGATGGGGCACTATTCCTCCCACTGACACCAACGATGGGGCACTATTCCTCCCACTGACACCAACGATGGGGCACTATTCCTCCCACTGACACCAACGATGGGGCACTATTCCTCCCACTGACACCAACGATGGGGCACTATTCCTCCCACTGACACCAACGATGGGGCACTATTCCTCCCACTGACACCAACGATGGGGCACTATTCCTCCCACTGACACCAACGATGGGGCACTATTCCTCCCACTGACACCAACGATGGGGCACTATTCCTCCCACTGACACCAACGATGGGGCACTATTCCTCCCACTGACACCAACGATGGGGCACTATTCCTCCCACTGACACCAACGATGGGGCACTATTCCTCCCACTGACACCAACGATGGGGCACTATTCCTCCCACTGACACCAACGATGGGGCACTATTCCTCCCACTGACACCAACGATGGGGCACTATTCCTCCCACTGACACCAACGATGGGGCACTATTCCTCCCACTGACACCAACGATGGGGCACTATTCCTCCCACTGACACCAACGATGGGGCACTATTCCTCCCACTGACACCAACGATGGGGCACTATTCCTCCCACTGACACCAACGATGGGGCACTATTCCTCCCACTGACACCAGTGATGGGGCACTATTCATCCCACTGACATCAGTGATGGGGCACTATTCCTCCCACTGATACCAACGATGGGGCACTATGCATCCCACTGACATCAGTGATGGGGCACTATTCCTCCCACTGACACCAGTGATGGGGCACTATTCATCCCACTGACATCAGTGATGGGGCACTATTCCTCCCACTGATACCAACGATGGGGCACTATTCCTCCCACTGATACCAACGATGGGGCACTATTCATCCCACTGACATCAGTGATGGGGCACTACTCCTTCCACTGACACCAATGACATGGCACTACTCCTCCCACTGCAAAATTACAGTTATGAAGTAGCAATGAAAATAATTTTATGGTTGGGGGTCACCACAACATGAGGAACTGTATTAAGGGGTCGCGGCATTAGAAAGGTTGAGAACCACTGATCTAGAGGAAGGCAAAAAAAAAACCCAGCAAAGCATGATCCAGTTTGCTCCTGCAGGGGAAACAAATTCCTTCCTGATCCCCCGAGAGGCAATCTGATATTCCCTGGATCAACTTTACCTGCAAACGTTAGTATCCAGTTATATTCTGTGTATCTAAGAAAGAATCCAGGCCTTTTTAAAGCAATCCACTGAGCTGGCCAAAACCAACTCTTGAGGGAGTCTATTCCACATTTTCACAGCTCTCACTGTGAAGAAACCTTTCCATGTTTCGAGATTAAATTTCTTTTCCTTCAGATGTAAAGTGTGCCCCCTCTGTGATGACCTCAGGGTGAATAGCTTTACACTGAGTGCACTATATGAACCACTGATGTATTTATACATGTTGATCATATCCCCCCCTTAATCTCCTCTGCTCAAGAGAATACATTTAGTTCCTCTAATCTTTCCTCATAGCTGAGCTCCTCCATGCCTCCTATCAGTTTGATTGCCCTTCTCTGTACTTTCTCCAGTTCCCCAATGTTCTTTTTGTGAATTGGTGCCCGAAACTGAACTGCATATTCCAGATGAGGTCTTACTAATGTTTTGTACAGGGGTAATTCCGTTTACAGTAATATGAAATTATTTTCAGAAAACGAGAGAAGTTACAAGCGAAACTAACTTGTTCACACATCTAAAATGGAGGCATTATATAAAAATGGATGCCAGTTAATAAGACATATTTCCTTACACAGGCTAGTCCATTTTGCTGAAATTTCATTGTAGCAACTCAAAATGGTACTCCGTAATTTGTATGGCACCCACGTGCTTTTATGCATGCTTGACAACATCGGGGCATGCTCCTAATGAGACGGCGGATGGCGTCCTGAGGTATTTCCTCCCAGATCTGGACCACGACATCAGTGAGCTCCTAAACAATCTGAGGTGCAACCTGGCGGTGTCGAGTGGACCGAAACATGATATCCCAAAGGTGTTCTATTGGATTGAGTTCAGGCGAACGTGGGGGCCATTCAATGGTTTCAATCCCTTCATCCTTCAGGAACTACCTGCATACTCTCGCCACATGAGGCAGGGCATTGCCGTGCACCAGGAGGAACCCAGGACCGACTGCACCAGCACTAGAGGAAGCCGGGCCCTCAGGGCACCCTCATGAAGACTGTTTCTGATTGATTGGTCAGAGATATTCACACCAGTGGCCTGCTAGAGGTCATTTTGTAAGGCTCTGGCAGTGCTCATGCTGTTCCTCCTTGCACAAAGGAGCAGACGCTGGTCCTGCTGATGGGTTAAGGACCTTCTACTGCCCTGTAGAGCCTGTCTCCTGGAATCTCCTCCATATTTATGTGCTATCCTGGAGGAGTTGGACTGCCTGTCAGTAGTGACACTGACCCTAGGCTAATGCAAAACTAATGAAAAACAGTCAGAAAAGAGGAGTAGGGTAAAAAAATGTCATTGGCCTCCACCTGTAAAACCATTCCTGTTTTGGGGGTCATCTCACTGTTGCCCATCTAGTGCACCTGTTGTTAATTTCATTAACACCAAAGCAGCTGAAACTGATTAACACCCCCCCCCCTACTTAACTGACCAGATCAATATCCCAGAAGTTTAATTGACTTGATGCTATACTCTGATTAGAAAGTGTTCCATCAATTTTTTTGAGCAGTGTATCTTTCTCTCCATTCAAGATGAGAAAACATACAGTCTATGCTGGGAGTGCACTATATATATTTCCACAGATAAAGATCCACTTTCGTGAGGCTGCATATATGCGTATGGTCATCGACCAATGGTTTGATTTTTACCTTGTGATCCAGTAATACACTTCTGTACTAGGGTGATGACGTTTGCCCACAGTACTGTATCTATGAAGGAGCAGCATTGTCTCCCTGAACAGGAATACAGAATTTTTTCTTCTTTCTTCCCTCTTTCTTCTATCTTTACCTCTTCCCTTTTTATTCTTCCCACTGGTGGCACAACTCCTTCATCTGATAAAGTAGGAGGGTGAGATAGGCAGTAGGACCTACGAGGAAGATTAGTAGGAAATGGCAGTACGTCTGGAGGCCAAACTCCCGAACTCTAGATCCCCTATGCTGCGGGATAAGAGGCAGAGTAGGTGTGTGTGATCAGAGTCACACCCTAATTTAGGAATCGATAGTGGGAAAGCCCCATGTCAGATTCTAAGGCAATGTTTAGGCCAGGGGTTTTTGAAATGTAATAAAAGAAGGGATAAGGGAGGGTGAGATTTAGGTAAGGGAAGAAGTGGGTGGGTGGTGGAGGTTGAGACAGGAGAGGGGGAGTAATGGGGTGGAGGGGGGGGCGAGAAATATTAAGTAGTTATGAGCCTGATTAATCTTATGAATTATAATGTGAAAGTGTTAAACTTTCCGACTAAAAGACATAAGATATTTAGGAAGGTTCACCAACATGCCTTAGATGTAGTGTTCTTACAAGAAACACACTTATCATATGAAACTAATGTTAAGTTATACTCGAGGCACTATCCAACCTGGTATTATGCAGACTCACCAATAAGAAGGGCTAAAGGAGTAGCAATTGGGTTCTCAAAAAATGTGGGTTTTGATGTGGAGGGAAAACTGGTGGACCCAGAAGGTCGTTTTCTGTGTTTAAGAGGGAAAATGCCCGAATCAAAATCCAGAAGCATTTTTGCAAGGAGCGTTGGGGAAAATGTATGTATTTTAAAAGGGGTAGTCTGATTGTGATAGGAGATTTTAATTTTTGATTAGATCCTTGGATGGATATGTCTTCGAGTACGCAGAGAGGAGGTGGTAAAAAATTAAGAAGGTTGAAAAAGATGTTGCATCATAGTCAACTAATACTGTAGAAATATGGAGAGTGAAACATCCCAGAAAAAGAGATTATTCTTTCTTCTCTCTAGCGCATGGATTGTATTCTGGATTAGATTATATAATGATCGAGCGTAGACTACTGGACTTATTGGTTAAATCTAATATAGAAGTTATGTCTATCAGATCGTGCTCCTGTCACGGCGAGACAACAAGTAGGAGGTGAATGGAACAAGAGGGCTATGTGGAGATTAAATGAGACGCTTAGCGAATTATACAACATAATACCCCAGGACACCCCCAATAACATTGATACAGTAAATAAAGAAAAAAGAAGTATATTTCTAAAAAATGCAGGTCTAACAAAATTAAGTAAAATTCAACTGAATTCTTTGGATTCAGAAATCACGTCAGAAGAAATAGAAATAGCATTGAAGGATACAGTGGTGGGGAAAAGTCCGGGCCCAGACGGGTTTACTGTAAAATATTATAAAAAATATAAAGAGTTATTAATACCTAGATTGAAGACATATATGAACGCCCTCGGAGATAAGTTGGAAATTAGGGGAGAGTCCTTACAGGCCAATATAGTTTTAATTCACAAGGAAGATAAAGACCCTTCTCAGTATGCAAGCTACAGACCTATTGCGCTGCTGAATGTTGACACTAAATTGTTTGCGAAAGTTCTGGCAAACAGGCTTAAGGTCTTGTTGCCAGAATGGATACATGGGGATCAGGTGGGATTTGTCCCGGGAAGGGAGGGTAGAGACAACGGATTAAGATCATTGTTGCTTATACAAGAGGGGAAAAAAGGGAAGACCCCAGTAATATTATTGTCGATGCAGAGAAAGCATTCGATAGAGTGAATTGGAGTTTTATGATGGACACCTTGGTGGAGATGGGGTTGGGGGATAGAATTAGGAAGTGGATTGGTAATTTATATAAAGGCCCCACAGCCACTGTCTTCGTAAATGGAGGAAGATCGGAGCTCTTTAGGATGTCAAATGGAACTAGACAGGGATGCCCCCTATCCCCATTATTGTTTGTTTTGTCCCTGGAACCATTGTTGTCAATGATAAGAAAGAACATCAATATAAAAGGAATAAAGATAGGTGATAGAGAACATAAGGTAGCGGCCTACGCGGACGATTTATTGTTCTTCGTTGGAAACCCTCGTATTTCTCTTCCAAACTTAATGAAAATACTGAAAGAGTATGGGGAAATATCAAACTTAAAAATTAATCCAACAAAATCAGAAATTTTAAATATAAATCTTAAAAATAGGGAAAAAGAAAAAATACAAGAAGAATTCCCCTTTGTGTGGAGAGAGAAAGAACTAAAGTATCTTGGGGTAAAATTGTCTGCCTCAACTAATAATATGTATAAGATTAATTATATTTCACTTTTAAACGAGATAAAAGAGGAATTGAAGAGGTTGGGAACTGGAAATCCGTCTTGGATGGGCCGTATAAATCTGATAAAAATGATAATTTTGCCCGAAGTCCTATACAAGTTTCAAATGATCCCAATTAAACTTCCAGAGGTTTTTTTTAGGACACTAAGGAAAATGCTCTTGGGGTATATATGGAGGGAAAAAAAACCGAGGATATGCTATGAAACGCTGACTAGAATTAAAGAGAGAGGAGGCTTAGGGCTCCCAGATTTTAAGAGATATTATAAAGCGACCTTGATCGCGAGAATCTTTGACTGGACTCATAACCCAGGGAAAAGTTGGGTCAAAATTGAAAATATACTGAGTGGGTCCAATCTGAATAGAATTATATGGTTACCTACACATCATCGCGGTCTAGATGTTAACACAAGTATATACACTTTTATTGTTTTAAAAGTTTGGCAGATGTTACACAGACAAAGGGGTTGGGTTTTTAATTCACAGTTAATGCCACTTAAAAATACAGATTACTTTGCACCGGGGAAGGAAGATATCACGGGGAATTGGATTATTAAACAGGACGCGCAACTGAGAGATATAATGGTGGGTGAGGAACTAAGATCTTATAGAGAGATGGAGAAATTAAAGGGAGAGGTTTTTAGTAGAATGGACGAGGTTCGATACCACCAATTAAAACACTTTTTTGAGAGTCTCCCAAAACCGGTGAGAACAAAAAAGGATTAGAATTTATTTGAAAGTTTATTAGACACACGGGGAGATGGGAGACATGGTGTTGCTAAAATATATAGAATCTTAACGGCACTAGACACTGACACAAAATTAATTTATATAGAGAAATGGGGAAAAGATATGGGTAGGGAGATCAATGAGGAGCAACAGAGGAAAATGCTTAGATTAATTCACGAAAATATTAGTATGAGAGAAGTAGAATTAAATTATAAGTGTTTAGTTAGATGGCACATTGCACCGAGTGTAGAGCACAAGATGAATGGGGAGAACTCTCCACTATGTTGGAGAGGCTGTGGAGAAGTGGGTACACTATATCACATTTGGTGGGAATGTTCAAAGATACAGGTGTTTTGGGGGAAAATCGTCCATTTAATGAGGAAAATTACTAAGATCAGTATTAGATTGGACCCAGAGTTATGTCTCCTTCATATCTCTGAGCTCACAGTGAGATCATATAAGGACTCAGGGATTTGGCACTTTCTGAGTGCAGCTAAAAGCTTGATTCCTAAGTTTTGGAAAAAAAGGGAGGTCCCGACGGAAGAAGATTGGTTGATCAGAATGAATCAGTTATGTGAGATGGAAAGACTTTATTATACACACATAGATGGGATGGAGATGTACCATAAAAAGTGGGGAAAATGGGAAGAATTTAGACAAAGTGAAATATAGTTGATTTACACCTCTTGACGAACAATGATTTTTAGAAATGAGTTTTAGAAAAAAAAAAAGGATAGTGCTATATATTTATTTATTTATTCGTTCTCTCTCTCTTTTGGACTTGAAAAGAAATGGCAGAGCGGGATGGAGGGGGGAGGGGGGATATGGGGATAGGTGTGGGTGGGGAGGCGCTTAGGGGGGGATTAGGGTTGTGGGAATTAAATAAATTATGAGGAATATAATGATTACTTAATGAAGAAAATGTTTAATTATATCTGATTGAAATCCAATAAATATTTATAAACTAAAATGAGACGCTTATACAAGATCTTGAAATAGAAGAAAGGTTAAGGGAGGAAATAGAGCAATTTTTCTTCTAAATGAAACTGAAGGAGTCTCTTTGGCTACTATCTGGGAGGCGCATAAGGCTTATATAAGGGGAATTTTGATAGCCACAGGGATAAAAAAAAAAAAAAAAAAAGCGCATGAGAGAAAAATAAAGGTGGTGACGAAGGAGTTATACAAATTAGAACAGGTAAATAAAAAGAGACAGGATAAAGAGACACATCAAAAGATTACACTTAAAATAAAAGAATTAAAAGATCTGCTGGAACAGGAAATTAGTAAGATCTTCAAAGGGTTTCAAAGGAAAGATATCCGTGGGGGAATAAGCCAGGAAAATACCTGATGAAAAGTCTGAAGGAAAACAAATCGAAGAATTATATCGAAAAAATTAAAGAGGAAAAAGGGGAACTGGTGTATTCTAATACTGATATTGCCAAAACGTTCCAAAAATATTATAGTGGGCTGTATGAAGTGAATTCTAAGAATCAGAAAGTAACAGAGGAAGAAAAGAGAGGGAAAAGGCAGGAATATTTAAAGGCAACAGGCCTGCCAAAAATATAAGAAGAAAAGTTAGTGTCTCTAGAAGGAGTGATCTATCAAGATGAAATCAGTATGGCCCTGAAGAGTACACTAGGAGGAAAGAGCCCAGGACCCGATGGGTACTCGGTTGGTTACTATAAGAAATTCAAAGAATTATTGGTCCCTAAACTCTGTACATACAGTGAAGGAAATGCGTATTTGATCCCCTGCTGATTTTGCATGTTTGCCCACTCACAAAGAAATGATCAGTCTAAAAATCGAATGGTAGGTGTAGTGTAACACTGAAACAGAATAGCAACAAACAATTCAAAAGAAATGCATGTCTAACCAATGATCCACTGATTTGCATGTTCATGAGGGAAATAAGTATTTGATCCCCTTCACAAAACATGACTTAGTACTTGGTGGCAAATTCCTTGTTGGCAATCACAGAGGTCAGACGTTTCCTATAGTTTTTCACCAGGTTTGCACACATCTCAGGAGGGATTTTGGTCCACTCCTCTTGGCAGATCCTCTCCAAGTCTTTAAGGCTTGGTGGCTGATGTTTGGCAACTCAAACTTTCAGCTCCCTCCACATATTTTCAATTGGATTAAGGTCTGGAGACTGGCTAGGCCACTCCAGGACCTTAATGTGCTTCTTCTTGAGCCACTCCTTTGTTGCCTTGGCCGTGTGTTTTGGGTCATTGTCATGCTGGAACACCAATCCACGATTCATTTTCAATGCCCTGGCTGAGGGAAGAAGGTTCTCACCCAAGATTTGACGGTACATTGCCCCGTCTATTGTCCCTTTAATGTGGTGCAGTTGTCCTGTCCCCTTAGCAGAAAAACACCCCCAGAGCAGAATATTTCCACCACCATGTTTGACAGTTGGGATGGTGTTCTTGGGGTCATAGGCAGCATTCCTCCTCCTCCAAACATGGCAAGTTGAACTGATGCCAAAGAGCTCGATTGTGGTCTCATCTGACCACAACACTTTCAACCAGTCCTCCTCTGCATCATTCAGATGTTCAGTGGCAAACTTCAGACGGGCCTGGACATGTGTTTTCTTGAGCAGAGGGACCTTTCAGGCACTGCAGGATTTCAATCCTTGTCGGCGTAGTGTGTTACAATTGTTTTCTTGGTGACTGTGGTCCCAGCTGCCTGGAGATCATTGACAAGATCTTAACTTGTAGTTCTGGGATGATTCCTTACTGTTCTCATGATCATTGACACTCCACGAGGTGAGATCTTGTATGGTGCACCAAACCTAGGGAGACTGACAGTTGTTTTGTGTTTCTTCCATTTGCGAATAATTGCACCAACTGTTATCACCTTCTCATTCAAAATCAGCAGGGGATCAAATACTTATTTCCTTCACTGTAAATGCTTTAGGAGAGGGAATGGGAACAAGAGAAGAATCACTGCAAGCGTATATAACAATTATTCCTAAAGAGGGGAAGGATAGTTCACAATGTGCAAGTTATAGACCCATATCATTATTAAATACAGACACAAAACTGTTTGCGAAAGTGCTAGCTACTAGGTTGAAAGAGTTGATGCCGGAATGGATACAGTTAGATCAAGTGAGTTTTGTCACAGGTAGGGAAGGGAGGGATAATGGTATAAGAACATTGTTCCTTCTACAAAAAGCAAAGATAGAAAAGTCGCCGACAATTATTCTGTCAAATGATGCTGAAAAAGCTTTTGACAGGGTGGACTAGGGATTTATGATAAATACACTAGAGGTCTTGGGAATAGGGATTAGAGTGTTAACATAGATAAAGGAGCTTTATAATGGCCTGTCAGCAGTGGTTAAGGTAAATGGGTCCCTCTCAGGGTTTTTTAAAATGTATAATGGCACTAGACAGGGATGTAAATTGCCCCGCTGTTATTTGTCATATCCCTGGAACCTCTGTTGGCGACGGTAAGAAAGTGTAGATATTAGATGTATTAAAATAGGAGAGGTAGATCATAAGGTGGCAGCGTACGCAGATGACATGCTGTTTTTTATATTGTAAATCCAAGATTAACGTTACCTAATTTAATTGGATTACTAAAATGGTATGGAGAACTTTCAAATCTGAAAATAAACCCCTCAAAATCAGAGATTTTGAATGTTAATGTTTCAAAGAAAGAGAAACGGACCCTACAAAAAGAATTTACATTTACATGGAAAGAGAAGGAATTTGGTTATCTAGGAATAAAACTGACTCCCTCAATAAAGAACATATATCAGGTAAATTATATCCTACTAATTAATGAAATAAAGGATGAGCTGAGAAGACTCTCAAGGGGTAGGGTCTCCTGGATTGGGTGTATAAATTTGGTAAAGATAGTGATAGTCCCAAAAATCTTGTATAAATTACATATGCTCTCAGACATATACCAGGATCCTTTTTTAGGATAATACAAAAACTGATGCTTAAATATATACGGGCTAATAAGAAACCGAGAATTCGATATGAAGTTTTGTGTAATAACAAAGGGAAAGGAGGATTAAATCTGCCCAACCTTAGACAATACTATATTGCAGTGATACTGTCACGAGTTGTAGATTGGACATATAATTCACAGGAGAAAAGTTGGGTTGAAATGGAAGGTATTTTATGTAACGACTGATTAGAGAAGATGATTAGGATACCACGAAAGTTTCGCTCTCGGGATGAAAGTAGTAGCACGTTGACATGGGAGGTGTTAAGAGTATGGGATGGAATGCACAAACAAATGGGTTACAAGTATAATTCAGTGTTGATTCCCCTGGTGGGTACGGAGTTTTTGCCACCAGGGAAAGATATTTTGGGGCAGTGGTTCAAAGATGGTGACGCATGTTTAGGGAATATAGTAAATAAGGGGAAGTTGTACACTTTTCAAGATTTAAAGAGGAAAAAAAGGCCGGAAGAGAGGTGGTTAAAGAAAAGGGTTATAGATATAGATAGGAATTATGGCTAGAGATGGAAAGAGCTATATTGACTGAGACATGGGAGGGGGGGGAATAGGGATGGATAAATTGGGGTGGATTGTATATATTTTTGATAAATATGATATAATGTTGATTAAGTATTGAAAAAAATCTAATAAGTATCATTAGAAAAAAAAAATCAGTTGTGAGCCAATGTGTATCATTTGAGGCTGTGTCAATGCCATGCCTATTATGGACAAAAGCCCCCCCTCCCTCCCCCATACTCCTTTTTGTATACACAGAGCTGAAGAAAGTATGTAATAAATTTGCCTACTCTTTGTCCCCAGTCACCCACTGTACAATATTTTGTAAAGGGCCTACATACTCGGAACTGACCTTTTTACTATTTGAAGATTTTTTGGGGCGTTTATCCTGCTGTCTTTTGCAATCTGTCATTTGTTTTCAATTTTTGCGGCCTTGATTTCTTTTTTACATACTCTGTTATATTCTTTGTGATGTTTAAACGATAATAGCGTTTCTTCATTTTTATATTTTACAAAAGCTCTTTTTTTTATTATTTATAGCTTTATTAACTTAGCCACATAGGTTTTATTCTTAGTCTTTTAAACTTTTTGCCCGTGGGAATATATTTTGCAGTGTGTTCGCATACAGTCTTGTTGAAGAACTCCCATTTCTGTATTGTGTTCATTGATGCCAATATTCCCTCCCAGTCTAAGTCTTGGAGAGCAGCTCTAAGCCTTGGAAAATTAGCTCTCTTAAAGTTGAGAACTGGAAAAAAAAGGCGCTGTGGAAAATGCTCTCAGACAAGCACCTTAGTGAAGGTGCATCCTTATTGGGTGAGACAAAGTAGCAAATATAATAAAATTGACCAGCCTGAAGTGGACAGTGCGACTCCAATGGACGGCCCATCCGCTCTGAGGGGAGCTGAGATCAGAGAATGCTCCTGTCGGCTTCAAATCACGTGGTGTCAGTGTACCAGCGTCCTGGGTGGTGTCACCATGGCAAGCGAAGGCAGTGTCCGGCGTTGGCTTCAGCTGGGAGCATATGTAGGGTTACCAAGACGATATGTTTCGCGCAGTTGCGCTTTGTCAAGTCTCTGGTAAGCCTGGCCGGCGGCCATTATATAGAAGACCATTAAAGGGAAGGCTGGCTGAGTGTAATTAGCAGGGGATGGGGTGTCAATCAGAGCAGACGGCTCGTCCTGAAGCAATGCTGAATACAAATTTAAAAGGTACAAATTGCAAATTATAAAAAGTGATATGTATAAAAACAATATTGGAAAGCATGATATACTTTTATCTTTAGCAGAACAAAGGTAATACAATAATAAAAACAAAAAAAAACAAAAAAAAAAAACTATAAGTTAAAAATGACATCGCTGGTTCATGGAAGCTATGTCAAAAATTGCGTTTATAGTGAGGTAATTATGGGTATATGGACAAAGAAGGGAGTAGGGAGAAGTGAAAGCTTGCCATATGAAAATGACCGTATAAAAGGTATGGCTAAAAGGAATATAATAAAATCAATACAGGTATCAAATTAGGTAGCTCATATGTTCGTAATTAAATAAACGTAATAGATGCGTAATAACATGTATTCGTAATTGAGTAAACAGAATATATACATGGTAACAGTGCAGATTAAAAAACAAGTATTAAAAGAAGACAATACTGTATGTAATAAAAAAAAAAAAAAAAAAAAAAAAAACACACACTGGAGGATCCCAGTTCTGGGGACTAGAAGTCATACTTGTTAAATAATGCTATGGATTTCAAGATCCTCATTGAGACCATTGGGGGTCATAGAACCTAATTTGTAGATCCAGAACGTCTCTCTCTTACATAAACGGGCTAGTCTTTCATTGTCAGTAAATGTACCCTTTGCAATATGTTCGATTGCTAAGACCTCAAGAAGACTGAAATTATTTTGATGGGATTGCAAAAAGTGCCTGGGGACACTATGCTTATTGTATCCATCTCTTATAAGTCTTCTGTGCTCCCCTATGCCTCACATCTTCACATGGAACAGAAAACAAATTAAGATCAATATTCCCTCTGTTACAAAGTTTCTGTTACAAAGTTTATTATTGTATTACCTTTATTCTGCTAAAGATAAAAGTATATCATGCTTTCCAATATTGTTTTTATACATATCACTTTTTATAATTTGCAATTTGTACCTTTTAAATTTGTATTCAGCATTGCTTCAGGACAAGCCGTCCGCTCTGATTGACACCCCATCCCCTGCTAATTACACTCAGCCAGCCTTCCCTTTAATGGTCTTCTATATAATGGCCGCCGGCCAGGGTTACCAGAGACTTGACAAAGCGCAACTGCGCGAAACATGTCTTGGTAACCCTACATATGCTCCCAGCTGAAGCCAACGCCGGACTCTGCCTTCGCTTGCCATGGTGACACCACCCAGGACGCTGGTACGCTGACACCACGTGATTTGAAGCCGACAGGAGCATTCTCTGATCTCACCTCCCCTCAGAGCGGACGGGCCGTCCATTGGAGTCACACTGTCCACTTCAGGCTGGTCAATTTTATTATATTTGCTACTTTGTCTCACCCAATAAAGATGCACCTTCACTAAGGTGCTTGTCTTAGAGCATTTTCCACAGCGCCTTTGTTTTCCAGTTCTCTTCATCATGCATATGATTAACAAGGCAGCAGTGGTGAGCTCATGATTAACTGTTCACATGTTTCCACCTGGAGTGGCCTCTCTGCACTCATTTGTATGAGTTTTCTCTTAAAGTTGAGTGTTTTTTTATTTTTCCTGTATGTGCTTGTTGTTTACAGGTAACAATTAAATCATGTCCTGGTTACTGCTACCCAAATTCGTAATAAGCTCGGCATGGTTTGAAATTACCAGGTCCAGAAGAGCATCATTCCTAGTTGGGGCCTCTATGAACTGTACCATAAAATTGTCCTGTAGTAGGTTTATACATTTTTGCCATTTAATTGTCCCTGCAGTGCCATTACTCCAGTCAATTTCTGGAGACCCTTAATATTATCACTGTCCCAGCCCTTGCAGCCCTTTTGATCTCTGCAAGGAGTTTAGTCTCCACCTCCTTATTAACACTGGGTCACCTATAACAAACTCCCAATGATTACCTTTGTAGTATAGTATGCACCCTCATGTGCAGTTCCACCCAAAATGATTCAGCCTCATTACACTCTCCAACTAGGTCCTCTTTCACACACTCTTTGAGATCACCACCTTTCTTTTTTACTTTTTCTCTCCGAAAGAGAAAGTAGCCAGGAATACTAATGAACCAGTCATGTGAAGAATGAAGCTGAGATTCAGCAATACAAATTAAATCATAGTTCTCTTCATGCACCAAAGCTTCCAACTCACCTATTTTGCTTGGCAGACGTCTGGCATTGGTGAACAAACTGTTTAATTCATGGAAACCTTTTGCACACTTACTTTGCATATTTTTTTTTATTTTTGTACAAATGGTACCAATTCCATAGGTTGTTTGTAACATGGGAACCTTCTTATCACCTGCCATAGCCTTCCCCCCATCTTTCTGCATTCCACCCACCAATAAGGACTGACCCCTGTCTGATCTGTCTGCCCCATTAAACTCTAATTCTCTCTCCCCCCTCTATCCTAATTTAAATACTCCTCCAGCTGTCCCATAAACCTCTCCCCCAGCACAGCTGACTCCCTTCCATTTAGGTGCAAACGATCTCTAGCATATAGGTTGCACCACAATGAAAATTCAGCCCAGTGCTCTAGAAACCCAAATCCTTCCCCCTTACACTAGGTCTTCAGCCATGCATTCAGTTCTCTAATCTCCCCTTGTCTTTCCTATGTTGCGCATGGCACAGGTAATATTTCAGAGAATATCACCTTAGAGGTCCTTCCCTTCAACTTGCAGCCTAGTTCTTTAAATTGATTCTTCAGAAGCATCCACCTTCCATGTGGTCTGTGATTGGTTCCAACATGGACAAAGACAGCTAGGTCAATCCCAACCCCCCCCCCCCCAGTAATTTATCAACGCAGTCCACCACACGCCGAACTCTAGCACCAGGGACACAGCAAACCATTTGGTTGAGGCAACCTTGGCAACATATTACTCTCGATCCTTCTGATTATAGAATTCCCTATAACCATTAACTGTCTAGGTCTTCCTGCACTACCTTCACCACCCCTTCCAGATGGTCTGCTCTCCTGGCTGTTAAGGATAGCAGTGACATCCAGGGCTGCCACCCCGAGCTTGGCGCCCCCACATCTTCACCCAACTTCGCAAAACATTTTTACCTACTTGCCATCCTGAGGATTTACCCCCCTTAAAGACCAGGCCTGTTTTTGCTATTCGGTGCTGAACTATTTCAACTGATAATTGCGCGGTCATGCAATGCTGCACCCTAATGAAATTTACGTCCTTTTTTTCACACAAATAGAGCTTTCTTTCGGTGGTATTTGATCACCTGTGTGCTTGTTTATTTTGCACGCTATAAACAAAAAAAGACCAAAAATTTTGAAGAAAAACAATATTTTTTACTTTTGGCAGTAAAAAATATATGGTAAACTCAAAGTTAGTCATAAATTTAGGCTAAAATGTATTCTACTACATGTTTTTGGTAAAAGAAAATCCCAATAAGTGTATATTGATTGCTTTGTGCGAAGGTTATAACTTCTACAAACTATGGTATAGATACTGCAATTTATGCCCTTTTTTTGCTTTACAGTGCTGCACTAGTTTAACTGACAATTGCGCTGTCATGCAATACGGTACGTAGATACAATTTATGTCCTTTTTTCACACAAATAGAGCTTTCGGGGTATTTGATCACCTGTGCACTTTTTATTTTTGGTGCTATGAACAAAAAAACTTTTGAAAAAAATATTTTCTCATTTCTGTCATTAAAAAATATCCAAAAAACTAAAATTTTGTCATAAATTTAGGCCAACATTTTTTTGGTTAACAAAATCCCAATAAGTGTATATTGATTGCTTTGTGTGAAAGTTATAGCATCTACAAACTATGGTATAGATAATGGAATTTACACAGCTTTTACTTTCTGACTGCCCATCATATTTCTTGAGGTGCTAAAATACCAGGACAGTACAAACACCCTCAAATGACCCCTTTTCGGAAAGTAGGAACCCTAAACTATCTACTGAGAGGCATATTGAGTCCATGGGAGATTTATTTTTTTTTCTACAAGTTTTTGGAAAATTACAAAAACAATTTTTTTTTTTTTTACACAAAGTTGTCATTTAAATTATATATTTCTCACACAAGGGTATATGTGGAATTACACCCCAAAATACATTCTGCTACTTCTACCGAATATGGGGATATCACATGTGTGAGACTTTTTGGGAGCCTAGCCACATACAGGAGCCAATGGCCACTTTGAAAGCCTGAAGGAGCGTAACTTTCTCATTTCACTTCCTCACTACCTATCACAGTTTCGTAGGGCCTGAAATGCCAGAATAGCCCCAACCCCCAAATGACCCCTTTTTTTGGCATGTAGACACCCCAAGGAATTTAAAAAGAGGCATGGTGAGTATTTTGCAGATCTCATTTTTTTCACAAGGTTTTGAAAAAGAAAAAATGTTTTTGTTTTCTTCCTTCATTTTCCAAAAACCTGTGGCAACAAACAAGATCTGCAAAATACCATGCTTCTTATCAAATTAAAAAGGGGTCATTGGGGGGGGTTGGTGCTATCCTGGCATTTCAGGGCCTCCGAAACTGCGAAAATAAAGCCCTTTAAAAGCCTGAAGGTGCTTATTGGATTTTGGGATCCTGTCTTGTGTGTGAGAGACAAAAAATCTCTCACATGTGGTACCCCCATACTCAGGAGAAGTAGCAGAAAGTATTTTGAGGCATAATTCCACATATACTAATGGCATATATGAGCAATAAATCCTTTAAGAGACCATTTTGTTTAAAAAAAAAAAAAAAAAATGTGTATGTATATAATTTTTTTTTTTGTCATTTTTCCAAAAACTTGTGGTAAAAAAAATAAATTCTTCTATTGACTCAACATGCCTCTCAGCAAATAATTTGAGGTGTCTACTTTCCAAAAAGGGGTAAAAAAAAAAAAAAAAAAAAGAATAAAAAGTTTTTGTCATTTTCCAAAAACTTGTGGTAACAAAAATTATTCTATTGGCTCAACAAACCTCTCAAATAGTTTGGGGTGTCTACTTTCCAAAAAGGGGTAATTTGGGGGAGGTGCATTTTATGCCCAGCATCAGAAGTTTATGCCACAGATCATTCACTCTTCTAACCACCTGAATACCAAGCCTTTTCTGACACTTTTTTGTTCCCATGAAAAAAAAAATCTGTATTTTTGGCTAGGAAATTACTTTGAACCCCCAAACATTATATATATTTTTTAAAACAGCTTAGTGAATACTTTGGTGGGTGCTGCAATGTTTTATGTGACCTAGTACTCGCACAGCGATTTTTCAAAAGCAAATTTTTTTAAAAAATACACTTTTGTTACTTTTAATGCACAAAAACACAATATATTGGCCAATTATTTGGTAAAGTATAAAATATGATCTTATGCCGAATAAATAGATACCAAACATGACATGCTTTAAAACTGCGCATGCCCCGTGCAATATTGACAAACTGCATACATTTTTAATATCCATAGGCAACGCTTTAAAAGTTTTTACAAGCTACCATTTTAGACTTACAAAGGAGGTCTAGTGCTAGAATTTCTGCCCTTGATCTGACGTTCATGGCAATACCTCACATGCATGGTGCAACCGCTGTTTACATACCGACACAGGGTCAACTCGGGGGGGAGGCGAGGGTGCTTTTTTTTTTTTTAAGTTATTATTTTTTTTTATTATTATTTTTTAAGTATTTTTTTACAGTCCCTTTCATTTTTTTTATCACTTTTAATGCTATCACAGGGAATGCAAATATCCCCTATTATTAGGGCCTATAACTTCAATGGGCATTGTCATATATTCTTTTTTGAGAAATCTGGGGTCTATCAGATCCCAGATATCTCCTCTGCCCTTACATTATCTAATCTCACCAAGATCTGTGTGATCAGATGCTTTCCCAATTTACAAATGGCGCTGTTTTATATCCTGCAAAACTGAATTGATGAAATGCTTGTAGCTTCTGATTTCTTACACTATAGAGATGCTTGGCACCATTCTGGTCTCCAATCAGCTCTATGGTCATCTGGAAGAAACACCGGCTGCATTCTCAGGTTCCCCCGATGGCACGGGACTGCCCAAGAAGGCCGTGGAAAGCAGTGGGGGAGGAGGGGCATCGTCTTCTGCTGCTTGTAAGAGCAATCCTACAGCTAATTATCCAATAGGATTGCTTTTACATGAAAGCTGATCACCGGCTTAAAAAAACTTATTCCAAGATGATGCCTGCAGCTGTAGGCATTATCCTGGTATAACCATTCAAAGTCCAGTGATGTAACAGTACGTCACTGGTCCTTGTTTGGTATATACGCTATGTTCTTCTTTTTTTTTTTGTATGCAGCCTGTTTGCTGAATGAAAAAAAGAGAAGAAACATTCTGCTGTCGGCAGGTCACGGGATATGGCTTCGATGACCCAGACCATCAGACCCTGAGAGGATTTTTGATGAAAATCCAGGAAGTGCCTGGGGACACTGTCGATGCCATCCCCAAACTTCTTCCTGAGGGTACGGATAGTACAGCCCACGTACAGCAAGTCGCATGGACAAGAGAGACAGTAGAATACATATTCATATGAGCAGGTGTGAAGCTCAGGGATGGGGTAAGTTTTTTACCCTTCATAGTGAAGTCTCTCTGTCCATGTTGGACATGCTTTCACGTGAGACTGGGTTTTCGGCACTGATGCATGCCTTTGACAATAGAGAAGGACCTGTCTTGGCCTGAATACCTTTTGACGTTACTTGGGGCTATTTTACTTTTATTATTTCGGGTTCGTCTATCGGAAACTTTGGGCTTGACTGTAAGTGATGATTTTAGATGGGGATCCTCAAGCATTATGGACCAGTGTTTTTGTAATATATGTTCCAAATTTCTGAACTGCTTTTAAAAAAAATTGAGTACTGACGTGATACTTTTTTTATTTGCACTAACATACAATTTTGAGGACAAGCTTTCGGTTTATGTCCCCTTCTTCAAGGTCCAAGCCGTACTATTATTATAAAGTTTTAGCAGAATGTTAGAGATGTGTGGGGATGAGAGAAAAAAAAAAAAAGCAGAAAGGAACACAAGCCTAGGGTTAGCCTAGAGATAAGACACAGCAAAGCAAAAGCAAAGACTGGGGTACTGGGCAATAGTACTGCTTGGACCATGAATAAGAGGGCATACCCCGAAAGCTTGTCCTCAAAATTGTATGTTAGTGCAAATAAAAAAAGAAGTATCACGTCAGTACTCAATTGTTTCTGTTGCAAGTGCACTAATACGGCTACAATCACCTCAAGCTGAACTGCGTATAGAAATGGATAGTGAACCTGAGAGGTTGGGGAGTACAAGTGGTTGTCTTGCTTTTATCTACTTTGGCTCCATCAGTGAGATTTAGGGAGAAGGCCTACTCCACAAGTGTGCTGGGGTAACCTTACTCAAGAATTTGTCTTTTAAAGTGTTAATATAGTCTGTGTCACGGGTACAATTGTGTCTGAGCTGACAAAACTGGCTTTTAGGTATGTTTTGTACCCAACGAGGATGGTGTCAACTCTGAAAGTGTAGATAAGAGTTGGCTGCCCTGGGCTTGGTGTAATTGTGGACATAGATGGTATTATTCTCCTGACATAGTTCCAAATCTAGAAAAGCCAGTTTTTCTGCATCACAGACTGAAGTAAGGGGCAGCCCCATGTTGTTGTTTAGTGTGCTACGAATGACTCCACTAAAGTGGCTGAGCCGTCCCAGATGACAATAATATCATCTATATAACACCCATAAAAGATATGGGCTGCATAATGGTTGTCTTGCCAGATTGATTGTTCCCAAAGACCCATAGTGATATTAGCATAGCTAGGGGCAAAATTTGCCCCATAGCTGTGCCCTGAGTCTGTAAATAGTAATCCCCATTAAATTCAAAATAATTATGGGTTAAGCAAAACGCAGTAGCTTCTAGGATGAAATTCCCCCGTCTAGGGTTTAGTAAGGAATCATTTGCCAAGAAGTGTTGTACTGCTTTCAAACCAACCTCATGGGGTATGGATGTACAGAGGGAGTTCACATCGTGTGATAGCCGTAGCTATGTGGGCTCCCAATTGTAGTTCTTAAGCATATCCAATAGGTGTATTTCATCGCAAATCTATGATGGAAGACCCTGGGCCAATGCTTGTAAAAAAATGGTCAACATAAACTGAAAAATAGCTGGTGACACTCTCCATGGCTGCTACTATGGGATGCACTGGTGGATGAGTAGCATCTTTATGAATCTTAGGTAGATGGTATAAATATTAGTCCATATTAGACCATATTTCAAAGAGCTCTTAGAGTGATTGTAAAAGTTTGTTGTTAAAAAACAAAAAAAAAACACACACAAACATGTCATACTTACAGTGGTTTTGCACAGAGTATCCCTGATCCTCCTCTGAGGTCCCCCACTGGCATTTCTGGCTCCTCCTGCTTTCAGAGTGCCCCCAAAGCAAGCTGCTTGCAAAAAGGTACTTGTGCGAACTCAATGCTTAGCCACACTGTGTGCTTCTGTTGACAGTGTGGATCGGCCTCTTCCCCCTGCTCCCTCCTCACAGGCTTTGATTGACATCAGCAATGGCTCCTGCTGCTATATCATGAATCCTGTGAGGAGGGCATGAGAGAGCTGTGCTGCTGTTCTCGTGCCCAGTGCTGGATTGAGATCAGGAGCAGGTAAGTATGCAGGGGGTGGGGGAGCTATGGGGAAAACCTGGTCACATAAGTTTTTTTTTTTTTTTTTTTAAGCTGAATGCATTGAGGTAAAAAAAATCAAAAACTTCTGCCTTTAGAATCGCAAAGAAAAAAAATCTTGTGACATTCAGAAAAACCTAAGCATCTTATTGTTATAAACAATTTGTTGAGGAGAGAGATGCAGGTGATAATGCTAAAATACAAAAGAAAAATCTTAATATCTAGAACCCATGAATCCCAGCTAATGAAAGTATGCTTGGCCATTTTGATTTTCTACCGAAAAAAAATTCTCACTTCCATATTTTTTTTATAAGCATATAGACTTAGACTATGTTACCTATTGCAATATTTATCATGTTACTTCTCTGGCCTGCAGTGTAGGCATTTTTTTAAAAAAAACCCAGGAAGTACCAATTTGCAGAGTGCTGGGAGGGAAAATTGGATAATTTGCTTGATCTGTACACTGCTGGACAAAAAGAAATGCGGTGGACACACAATTTTTAGTATACTTGATTGTCAGAGATGAACTTGAATGTCATCTTTGATTGTTTCAGCAACCTTTTTTTTTTTTCCTTCATTCCTTTACTGTGTTTTTGCTGTACCTAAACGTTGGCCAAGTCTGGAAGAAAAGCCTGGCAGATACCTGTACTGTGTGATTTGGAAGTGACTGTTAGATTTCATACTACCTCCTATTAGTTAGAGATTTTGCTGTGATGTGATGAACCTAAGTTACATGGCCAAGTGGTCTAATTCGAAGCAGCATTTGTTCTTCCGTGTTTTGTTATTTTTTTTTTTTAATTATTATTTAACATCTCTAACTTTTAAAAAAGAACTCCCAATATTTGTACAAGGTGTGACTCCTCTCACAGTGTAGCCTAAGTATGCAAACACTGAAGTTTCTTGAATTATGGCATCCGCCACATCTTTTTTAAAATATCTTTCTTTGTTGATGCCTGTATGTGCACAGCCCTGTCTTGTGGTGGGCTTGGCTCAAACACAGGACATTCACATATGATGCAAGACAGGTTGCTTTATTTCATGTATTTTCAGCTCAGAGCTTCCTGACAGTAATGTGCAGAAACTGTGTTTAACCTTTGAATGCTGCTGTATGTTAGACATCATTTGAATCATGGCACCCATGAATTGTTTATTTGAAAGTACAGAGGTGCTTATGTTAAAGGGACAGCTTGGATAGATATACTTCTTCCTGGAGTTCTTCTTTAAATATAAATACTCCATACTCAAGTAAGTGTGTATTTGTTGTACACTAAATAGCATGTTTCTTTTAAAGTAGCGCCGTACTGAAAATGTGATGGCACATACTTCATGATCTTTTCAAGGAATCATTTTTCTTCTGAATTACATAATATTCAGAAGACTTTTTTTTTTTTTTAATTATTTTGTAGACCGAGGCAATGATAATTGGCTAATTCGATATGAAAGTCAAGAGGAATACTTGGAAGGATCTGAGAAAGCTGCTGACTTCCAAGTATCAAAGGTATGATTTTATGCTGTGAGAGTTTTGCTGCAACATTATTTTCTACTAATTTGACACATTTTCATTTTGTACAACATGTATTGTAATTTTACAATTTTTTATCAATAAACAGCTGTTTTTTTCAAATCCATTCCTTTTTAAAATTCTGTTTTTTTTTTTCACTTGGCATTTTAATGCTTTCTATTTTTTGATTTTAGGATTGGACTGTTAAAGAACCTGTTATAAAAATTGCAGCAATAGATAATGGTCTGGCATTCCCATTCAAACATCCTGATGAGTGGAGAGCATGCAAGTATTTCTTTTCTCTTCTGAATAGATTGCTGACCTGTTGTATTACATTGAAGGATGAGTTCACCTTTCGTAACATGTTACACCCATATTCAGGGTGTAACATGTTATGAACGGACCAGCTCCTGCAACTCCCCCGATCCCCGTTGTGACAGCTAGCGGGGAATCCCCTCCCCGCTAGCTGTCACAATTTACAAAAAACCATGGCCATGCGGGGCTTTGTCCACCCTGCTGCATTACTCATTTACAGTATTCTGATGTATGAGCAAGCAGATACAGTGACAGGTCAGAGGGAGATGAGGTCTGGTGCAATGCTTTAGAGGCTCCAGAAACCAAAAATAATAAATGCACATTTTGTACCTGTCCTGACATTTTAGGGCCTTTGAAACTGTGATAGGTAGTGAGGAAGTGACATGAGGAAATATGTCCTTTGAATGCCTGTAGGTGATCATTGTATTTTGAAGGCCTGTATGTGGCTAGGCTTCCAAAAAGTCTTTCATGTGGTATCCCCATACGCGGTAGAAGTAGCAGAATGTGTTTTGGGGTGTTATTCCACATGTACCCATGGCATGTGTGAGCAATATATCATTAAGTGACAACTTTGTGTAAAAAAAAAAAAAAATGTTTTCCAAAAATTTGTGGCAAAAAATAAAATCTTCCATTGACTCAACATGCATGTCAGCAAATTCCTCTGGGTGTCTTCTTTCCAAAAAGGTGTCATTTGGGTTTTTATTTTATACTTGCCTGGCATTTCAGCACCTCAAGATATTTGATAGGCAGTCAGAAAGTAAAAGCTGTGTAAATGTCTAGATCTATCTATCTCGTTACACACACACGCACACACACAAACACACACTCTCCCAGTAGTGACTACACCCCTCACATTTTTGTAAATATTTGATTATATCTTTTCATGTGACAACCTTGAAGAAATGACACTTTGCTACAATGTAAAGTAGTGAGTGTTCAGCTTGTATAACAGTGTAAATTTGCTTTCCCCTCAAAGTAACTCAACACACAGCCATTAATGTCTAAACCGCTGGCAACAAAAGTGAGTACACCCCTAAGTGAAAATTTCCAAATTGGGCCCAATTAGCCATTTTCTTTCGCCGGTGGCATGTGACTCATTAATGTTACAAGGTCTTAGGTGTGAATGGCGAGCAGGTGTGTTAAATTTGGTGTTATTGCTCTCATTCTCTCAAACTAGTCACTGGAAGTTCAACATGGCTCCTCATGGCAAAGAACTCTCTGTGGATCCAAAAAAATTAAGTGTTCTACATAAAGATGTCCTAGGCTATAAGAAGATTGCCAAGACCCTGAAACTGAGCTGCAGCATGGTGGCCAAGACTATACAGCGGTTTAACAGGACAGGTTCCACTCAGAATAGGCCTCGAGATGGTCGACCAAAGAGGTTGAGTGCACATGCTCAGCGTCATTTCCAGAGGTTGTCTTAGGGAAATAGATGTATGAGTGCTGCCAGCATTGCTGCAGAGGTTGAAGGGGTGGTGGGTCAGCCTGTCAGTGATCAGACCATACGACGCACACTGCACCAAATTGGTCTTCATGGCTGTCGGCCCAGAAGGAAGCCTCCTCTAAAGATGATGCACAAGAAAGCCCAAAAACAGTTTGTTGAAGACAAGCAGACTAAGGACATGGATTACGGGAACCATGTCCTATGGTCTGATTAGACCACGATAAACTAATTTGGTTCAGATGGTGTCAAGCGTGTGTGGCGGCAACCAGGGGAAGAGTACAAAGAAAAGTGTGTCTTGCCTACAGTCAAGCATGGTGGTGGGAGTGTCATGGTCTGGGGCTGCATGAGTGCTGCTGGCACTGGGAGCTACAGTTCATTGAGGGAACCATGAATGCCAACATGTATTGTGACATACTGAAGCAGAACATGAGTCCCTCCCTTCGGAGACTGGGCCGCAGTGTAGTATTCCAACATAACGAGCCTAAACACACCTACAAGACAACCACTGCCTTGCTAAAGAAGCTGAGGGTAAAGGTGATGGACTGGCCAAGCATGTCTCCAGAACTAAACCCTATTGAGCATCTGTGGGGCATCCTCAAACGGAAGGTGGAGGAGTGCAAGGTCTCTAACATCCACCAGCTCAGTGATGTCGTCATGGAGGAGTGGAAGAGGACTCCAGTGGCAACCTGTGAAGCTCTGGTGAACTCCATACCCAAGAGGGTTAAGGCAGTGCTGGAAAATAATGGTGGCCACACAAAATTATGGACACTTTGGGCCCAATTTGGACATTTTCACTTAGGAGTGTACTCACTTTTGTTGCCAGCGGTTTAGACATTTATGGCAGTATTTTGAGTTATTTAGAGGGGACAGCAAATATACACTGTTATACAAGCTGTACACTCACTAGTTTACATTGTAGCAAAGTGTCATTTCTTCTGTGTTGCCACATGAAAAGATATAATAAAATATTTACACAAATGTGAGGGGTGTACTCACTTCCGGGAGATACAGTGTGTGTGTGTGTATATATATATATATGTGTGTGTGTGTGTGTGTGTGTGTATGTGTGTGTGTGTGTATATATATATATATATATATATATATATATATATATTTTACCATAGTTTGTAGATGATATAACTTTCACACAAATCATTAAATATACACGTAGTGGTCTTTCCTTTTTTTTAAAATTTTCGGTCTTCATTTATGTCACAAAAAATAAAAACCCCGGTGGTGACAAATACCACCAAAAGAAAGCTCTATTTGTGTGAAAAAAGGAACATAAATTTTATTTAGGTACAGCGCTACATGGTCGTGCAATTACCAGTTGAAATAGCACAGCTCCAAATAGCAAAAAATGGCCTGGTCAGGAAGGGGGTAAATCTTCCGGAGGGCAAGTGATTAAAGACCCATTTGTCCTGGAGAAAAAAGTGGTATATAAAACTCTAGGGTAGACTTCCAACAAACCAACTTACCAGGTAACTAAGGCATACTTCTATATGTATATGGTATCCTTGTGTATGGGAGAGGTTGGTGGATGTAGTTTTTACCATGCCATCACTGTTTGTTTTCACCATTGTCTTTCTTATTTCTAAATATAAAAATAAATCAAGTATATAATTTAAATGATGGTATAAAAAACATCAAGGCTAGATTGACAGCAAAGCTGCAGTTTTAAGACAGTCACATGTCCAAACCTGAAAAAAGCCCTGGGACTCAAGGGCTTTATATAGGTTAAAGGTGCTGGGACTCCAGTGGTTAAACAAATCATATGTGATAGGGGAGTGCAGCGCTATAAATTCAACCAATATAATGAAAATGATAAAGGTATACGATTATGTAAAGTGCCAAGTGCATGTGAATAAAAAAAATACAAATGAAGTTATGAATACGATAATGTGCATAAAATGAACTTATGTGCAAATAAATGTCAATAAAATAAAAAATGTCCAATATGAGTATGAATTGTCCTTAATTGTAGAATAAATCTTGTGCTTATAACAAAGAATTCTGTATTCCAGTGAAGGTATATTTCATGTGACCAATAATTCACTGCGGAAGGTGGTAAAAATGCACACTCACCAGATGCACATTTAAAATACGCAGTGTATAATGTATGATGAAATCAGCCAGATGTCCCCTTTAAGGTGGAATGGATGTACAGCCTGGTAAGGATATCTCTCCTCTGGATACTGGGGCTGCTTTACAGCTTGATGTCACCTGGGATTCTGCGGATTTACTTGCTCAGTAGAAAATCAGAGAAGTCTCTTACAGTGATTTTCTTAATCTTGTTAAACCAAGCATATAGGTAAGCAGCCTCCTTGGGTAAAATAGGCACTTCTTCAATCTTTGCAAAATGGAAGTATCCTCCTGCGCTTAATACAGGTAAGGTCCCTAAAATAACAGCTGCTGTCACTCTGCCTTAAACCATTAAGTAACCAATTATATAACCTTGAATTAGTGAAGCGCTAAAATAAATCTATACATATATTAAAGTGCCATCAGTGAATAATAGTGCTTAATAATAATAATTAGACTTTTCTACAGATCAATTAAACACTATAAATGATATATACCAAATGAATAGCTCACAATGGTATATATAAATTAAACTAATCCATAATATATCAGCGATAATAATATAATCCGTGAAAAAAAAAAATATATATATCTACAATTAGTTCATACTTCAAATCAAAAAAGTGATCAATATTTTAAGTGAAAAGTATATATATCCAATTGATTCATAAACAATCATTAGATATACTGCTCTTTGTGATTAATACACATAAACCTTTCAATGTGCATATGCAAAAAAATATATATATAACAAAAGGTCCATGCAGGTGTAACTTGTGACAAAACGAACAGTGATTTTCACTTCTAGTGCTCAAAAAGAATCCTCAAATGGCAGCAATGCCTGCTCACCCGGTTTGGAGTTACGTCACGTCCGGTCACGTGGGGACGCATGTCTGGACGCAGCAGCCATATTGGTTTCCCTTGTTTCATGTGATACACCTATGGGATGAGGTGGAAAGCTATCTGTAACCAGGAAACAAATGTGAGTGTAACCAATATGTTTTAGAAGTGTTTGTATTAAACAATATTACTCTATGGGAAGTTCTGTTTGTGTCCTATATGACGTTTGAGTGGAGGTGGAGTGGAAATCCTGTGATCCCCTGCTGAGCTACCTGGGAAAAAAGGATTGGCTATAGAGGAGATCAGTAGCCCTTTGGCCCCTTGTGGGTCAGTGTGGGGAGGTGAGCAGGCATTGCTGCCATTTGAGACTTCTCTGATTTTCTGATGAGCAATTAAATCCGCAGAATTCCAGGTGAGATCAAGCTGTAAAGCAGCCCCAGTATCCAAAGGGGAGATGTCCTTACAAGGCTGTACATCCATTCCACCTTAAAGGGGACCTCTGGCTAATTTCATCATACATTATACACTGTGCATTTTTACCACCTTCTGCACTTCACCGAATTAATTATTGATCACATGAAATATACCTTCACTGGAATACAGAATTCCTTGTTATAAGCACAAGATTTATTCCACAATTAAGGACAATTCGCACTCATATTGGACATTTTTTATTTTATTGGCATTTATTCATGTATTTATTTGATTGCGCATAAGTTCATTTTATGCACATTATTGTATTCATAACTTCATTTGTATTTTTTTGATTCACATGCACCTGGCACTTTACGTAATCATATACTTGTATCATTTTCATTATATTGCTTGAATTTATAGCTCTGCACTCCCCTATCACATATGCTATTTGAAGGTCACAGGTTCCTTTTTAGTGCATTTTGCTGCTGTACGATTTTCAAGTGCTCATTGATTTTTCATACATACAGTTGCAAGAAAAAGTATGTGAACCCCTTGGGATTACGTGGAGTTTTGCATGAATTGGGCATAAAATGTGCTCTGAACGTCATCTAAGTCACAACAATAAAAGAACACAGTCTGCTGAACATAATACTACACAAACATTAGATGTTGCCATGGTTTAATTGCACATAACATGTAAACATTCACACTGCAGGGAGGAAAAAGTATGTGAACCTTTGGACTTAATAACTGGTTGACCCTCCTTTGGCAGCAATAACCTCAACCAAACGTTTCCTGTAGTTGCACATCAGACCTGCACAACGATCTGGAGTAATTTTTGACCACTCCTCTTCACAAAACTGTTTCAGTGTAGCAATATTCTTGGGATGTCTGGTGTGAATCGCTCTCTTAAGGTCATGCCACAGCATTTCAATCAGGTTGAGGTCAGGACTCTGACTGGGCCACTCCAGAAGGCGTATTCTGTGCTGTTGCAGCCATTGTTTTGTTGAATTACTTGTATGCTTTGGGTCATTGTGCTGTTGCATCTCCCATCCTCTGCGGAGCTTCAGTTGGCGGACAGATGGTGGTACGTTTTCCTGCAAAATGTCTTGATAAACTCTGGAATTCATTTTCCCATCAATGACAACAATCCGTCCAGGCCCTGAGGCAGCAAAGCAGCCCCAAACCATGATGCTCCCTCCGCCATGTTTTACAGTGGGGATGAGGTTTTGATGTTGGTGTGCTGTGCCTTTTTTTCTCCACACATAGTGTTGTGTGTTCTTCCCAAACAACTCAATCTTGGTTTCATCTGTCCACAGTATATTTTGCCAGTAGTGCTGTGGAACATCCAGGTGCTCTTTTGCAAACTTCAAACGTGCTGCAATCTTCTTTTTGGACAGCAATGGCTTCCTCCGTGGTGTCCTCCCATGTACTCCATTCTTGTTTAATGTTTTCCTTATTGTAGATGTGTCAACAAAAATGTTAGCATGTGCCAGAGATTTCTGTAGGTCTTTAGCTGACACTCTGGGATTCTTCTTTACCTCATGCAGCATTCTGCGCTGTGCTCTTGCAGTCATTTTTACAGGACGACCACGCCTAGGGAGAGTAGCAACAGTGCTAAACTTTCTCCATTTGTAGACAGTCTGTCTTACCGTGGACACATGAACATCAAGGCTTTTGGAGATACTTTTGTAACCGTTTCCAGCTTCATGCAAGTCAACAATTCTTGATCGTAGGTCTTCTGAGAGCTCTTTTCTGCGAGGCATGGTTCACATCAGACAGTGCTTCTTGAAACCAGTAAACCCAAAACAGGTGTGTGTTTTTTAAGGGCAGGACAGCTGTCAGCAACACATCCAATATCATCACACTGATTGGAGTCAAGGTTGGCTCACTCCTGGCTCCAATTAGCTCTAGGAGAAGTAATTAAGCTAGGGCGTCACATACTTTTTCCTCCCTGCACTGTGAATGTTTACATGTTATGTGCAATTAAACCATGGAAACATCTAATGTTTGTGTAGTATTATGTTCAGCAGACTGTGTTCTTCTATTGTTGTGACTTAGATGACGTTCAGAGCACATTTTATGCCCAATTCATGCAAAACTCCACGTAATCCCAAGGGGTTCACATACTTTTTCTTGCAACTGTATATGTTAAACGAATCATACAAACATAGGGAGCATAAAAATTTTTAATTGACTTCTGTAAGGTGCTCCACAGAGCATGACTATGGGCGTAGCCAAATTGTGGGCTGGTGCTGTGGTTTTACAAATAAAACTCTTAATGTTTTTTAACTTTTTATCCCTGTTGGGGTTGGGGAGGTTGGCTAAGGGATAAGTTAAGGTGTGTTGTCTTTTTAGCTAGCCCATGGTGCTTTGGGAATATTTTCTCATGTATTAATGTTTAATTGTATAGCACAAACATTATTTTTTTTTTTTTTTTATAAAACCCGGTGAGAAAGGTTTCATGAAGGTTTTTATGAGGTAGTGATGATGTAGCTGTAAGTATATTCCTATGCTTTCTGACAGCCTCCATACTAGAGCATCGTAAAACTTTAGGTATATGTAGCAATATATCCCTAGATGCTAATTCCTTTTTAAATGTGATATGTACTGAATGTAGAACCTGCTCCTTCCTTTGTAAGATGAAATATTTATTTACATTTTTTTTTTTAAATCTTGTTAAATAAGGTGGTGTTTCCTCCACAGACTATGATAGCAGAGTTTAGCAGATAGCAAAACTTTTATGTGTAATGCGCAAATTTTTCTACCCCCTTGTCCATACGTAACTACATATTTTTTTTGTATAACATTGGCAAGTATTGATAACATTTGTACCAGCTTCTCTGCTATACAAAAATACAAGAATTGGTTACCACCAATGCATTTTTAATGCTTTTTGTAGAAACCCACTACAGTCCATTTAACATTGTTTCCTATAGGACATGTGCAGAATACCACCAAAAGAAAGCTCTATTTGTGTGGAAAAAAAAGAGACATAAATTTAATTTAGGTACAGCGCTGCATGGCCCCTGCAATTACCGTTGAAATAGCACAGAGCCGAATAGCCAAAAATGGCCTGGTCAGGAAGGGGGTTAATCTTCCGGAGGGCAAGTGGTTAAAGCCCCATTTGTCCTGGAGAAAACCGTGGTATATAAAACTTTAGGGTAGACATCCAACATACCAACCTGCCAAGTAACTAAGGCATACTTCTATACGTATTTGGTATCCTTGTGTATGGGAGAGGTTGGTGGATGTAGTTTTTACCATGCCATCACTGTTTGTTTTCACCATTGTCTTTCTTATTTCTAACTAAAAAAAATAAAAGTAAAATCAAGTATATAATGTTCACATCTATGCTTATTTGAGCTGCTGCTTTTGTGAATGGGTCAGGGACTTTTATTAAATGCAAAAAGCAGCATTTTTTTCTACAATGGCATTC
Organism: Staurois parvus; assembly: GCF_062004578.1. Taxonomy (NCBI): domain Eukaryota; kingdom Metazoa; phylum Chordata; class Amphibia; order Anura; family Ranidae; genus Staurois; species Staurois parvus. Next base: position 1,437,693 of record NW_028318777.1, read on the forward strand.
AGTGGAGAAGCTGCTGAAACACATACAGTTGCAAGAAAAAGTATGTGAACCCCTTGGGATTACGTGGAGTTTTGCATGAATTGGGCATAAAATGTGCTCTGAACGTCATCTGAGTCACAACAATAGAAGAACACAGTCTGCTGAACATAATACTACACAAACATTAGATGTTGCCATGGTTTAATTGCACATAACATGTAAACATTCACAGTGCAGGGAGGAAAAAGTATGTGAGGCCCTAGCTTAATGACTTCTCCCAGAACTAATTGGAGCCAGGAGTGAGCCAACCTTGACTCCAATCAGTGTGATGATATTGGATGTGTTGCTGACAGCTGTCCTGCCCTTAAAAAACACACACCTGTTTTGGGTTTACTGGTTTCAAGAAGCACTGTCTGATGTGAACCATGCCTCGCAGAAAAGAGCTCTCAGAAGACCTACGATCAAGAATTGTTGACTTGCATGAAGCTGGAAAGGGTTACAAAAGTATCTCCAAAAGCCTTGATGTTCATGTGTCCACGGTAAGACAGACTGTCTACAAATAGAGAAAGTTTAGCACTGTTGCTACTCTCCCTAGGCGTGGTCGTCCTGTAAAAATGACTGCAAGAGCACAGCGCAGAATGCTGCATGAGGTAAAGAAGAATCCCAGAGTGTCAGCTAAAGACCTACAGAAATCTCTGGCACATGCTAACATTTTTGTTGACACATCTACAATAAGGAAAACATTAAACAAGAATGGAGTACATGGGAGGACACCACGGAGGAAGCCATTGTTGTCCAAACAGAATATTGCAGCACGTTTGAAGTTTGCAAAAGAGCACCTGGATGTTCCACAGCACTACTGGCAAAATATACTGTGGACAGATGAAACCAAGATTGAGTTGTTTGGGAAGAATACACAACACTATGTGTGGAGAAAAAAAGGCACAGCACACCAACATCAAAACCTCATCCCCACTGTAAAACATGGCAGAGGGAGCATCATGGTTTGGGGCTGCTTTGCTGCCTCAGGGCCTAGACGGATTGTTGTCATTGATGGGAAAATAAATTCCAGAGTTTATCAAGACATTTTGCAGGAAAATGTATGACCATCTGTCCGCCAACTGAAGCTCTACAGAGGATGGGTGATGCAACAGGACAATGACCCAAAGCATACAAGTAATTCAACAAAACAATGGCTGGAACAGCACAGAATACGCCTTCTGGAGTGGCCCAGTCAGAGTCCTGACCTCAACCCGATTGAAATGCTGTGGCATGACCTTAAGAGACCGATTCACAACAGACATCCCAAGAATATTGCTACACTGAAATAGTTTTATGAAGAGGAGTGGTCCAAAATTACTCCAGAACGTTGTACAGGTCTGATCTGCAACTACAGGAAACGTTTGGTTGAGGTTATTGCTGCCAAAGGAGGGTCAACCAGTTATTAAGTCCAAAGGTTCACATACTTTTTCCTCCCTGCACTGTGAATGTTTACATGTTATGTGCAATTAAACCATGGCAACATCTAATGTTTGTGTAGTATTATGTTCAGCAGACTGTGTTCTATTGTTGTGACTTAGGTGACGTTCAGAGCACATTTTATGCCCAATTCATGCAAAACTCCATGTAATCCCAAGGGGTTCACATACTTTTTCTTGCAACTGTATAGTGAGTGTTTTTTTTCTACCCAACATAATAAGTTTCCACTTTAAGCAGAAAAAAAAAGCGGTAAAACCGCAAAGCACAGTGCAAAAAGTATTATAAAATGGATCAAAAGCAAAAAGCATGGGTGTGAACGAAGTCTAAAAGAAAAAGTGCACCCCATTTAATCACTGAGAATACATGATTATTCAAAGAGAACGTCTTTGCTTTGTGAGCAATTCGCCATATTTCTTTTTATTTCCTCCAGTAAATTTGGCATATTTTTTTTGTTCTAGATCCATTCCTCTGGGCCTGGCTTCCACAAGCTAAAGTTTCTTTTAGTCAGGAGACAAGAGACCTCATTCTTCCACGTATCTCTGATATGAACTTTGTGCAGGATCTTTGTGAAGATCTTTATGAGCTGTTTAAAGTAAAGTATACATGCATTTATATGTAGCGTTTCCTTATAGCAGAAGTATTGTATTCCTTTATATACATTTTTAGTGCAACTCTTAACTTATTTTTCTCCTGTAGACTGATAAGGGATTTGACAAGGCAACATTCGAAAAACAGATGTCTGTAATGAGAGGGCAGGTATGTATGTATGTATGCAAGCAGCGAGAATTGGTGTTTGTGAGGCCATTAAAGTAAATCTTTTAGAATGTGTGTAAGATAACAATTTTGGTGTCGTTCTAGTTTTTTGGGGTGTCTACAAGTACGTTTTGTTTACCAAGGGAAGACCCTGGGTCTATGCAGTACTCAATGGTGACGCAGTGGATCAGAGAAAAGAACCATTAGAGGGGCCACAGGCATCTGCGCTGATTCCTTCCTCTGACCCCCTATGTCACAACAACCTGTGGCAAAAGGCTGCTGGATAGGTGAGGTTTGACCTGCTGCCGTTTCAGTCCAGTGTCTGGGCCTTGGACTGAAAACTGCCAGGGAGGCTGGGCTTGGTGCCACTTTGAACAGTAGTCAAGGTCCAGTGTATAGCTTGAGTTACAGGATCCTTCCCAGGCATACAGTTATTGAAATATAAAGCAATTATGAAGCTTGCATGGGGGGTAGGTAAGCATATGAATGTCGTGCTACTTTGTAACATTAACCACTTATAAACCAAATGGAAGTGGTTCACCAATAATTGTGTATTTATACTTCTAAAAACTGCCCCACAAATGGTAAGCCAGCATTCATACTGGAGCAAAACGTATTCCTGGTGATCTTGTTTTTTTTTTTAATTTAATGGCATTTTTGCACATGTATCAAGCTTCATGAATTTTTTTTCCTGTGCTGGGCAAGGGGAGGAGGAGAGTACTTATATAGGTGGAGAGGAGTTCTTCAGGCATAAAAATACACGTATGGTGCGTTTACAGGCAGTCCCCTTGAAGTCTATGGGACCAGATGTTCCTCAATGTGCTCAGAAAAAAAAGCTTGTGTACTTTTTTTTGACCATAGAACGTAGTAGGGTGACTGGGTGTACAAATTTGAAAAAACACAATTCGAAAGAATGAATTCTGTATAGTAAAGCAAAGGGAAACAAGCAGAAAAATGCTAAAAGTGTGAACTCTAACGTACACCATGTAAAACAGGAAATGGCTACAGAAATATTATAAACAGCTCTTCTGGTAGCTGATGGATTGTCACGTTGTGTTTTTTCATGTGTTTTTAATTACATGTCTGTTGTGCTATTTCATTCAGATCTTAAATCTAACCCAAGCTTTAAAGGATGAGAAGAGTCCTATTCAATTGGTACAGATGCCAAAAGTCGTAGTGGAAAGAAGTCGGGATGGAAGTCAGGGCAGGATTGTTCACCTGAGTAATGCTTTTACACAGACCTTCCACTGCAGGAAGCCATTCTTCACTTCCTGGTAGCAAAACAAGAGGAGCTCATGTCTTCAGTCTTAAGCTGCTGTTTTGCACAATTACTGCAATAGCTGAAAACTACTGTCAGTCCCTAATGGTTGCCAAAGGATGTACAATTTTTGAATGTAATTCAGTTTACGGTTAATTGTAGGATTAAAATCAGGGTTTCAGGTAGCACTGTTTTTTGACTTGAACTGTATAATTCTTTTCAACATCAAGAAACCTCTATAGGGCAGGGTAAGAGGACATGTTGGCAGGGGTGAGTAAACTATGCCTTTCACAGGGTTTCATATATGCTGGAATTGTATGTCCTTGATTTACAAATTGCAGTTTTGATGTATACAAAACTGTAAAAAGAATATGTATATCACATTTAATGTATTTTTATTTTCTTTCACGTATGAAATGCAATTTCTGCATTTTCCAAAGTGCAGTGTGCACTCTAGATAGATAGGGGAATTAAATCTTTTCTTGGATATAAAATTATTCTGAATGTTTACTCTTTGGGATATGGGGACCACTTCCTTTTAGTTTTTGTCTGTCACAATTCAAATTGGTACCTGCATTTCATTTAAGGCCAAGAGTGCTTTGTAAAAACACTGTATAGCTACAATATATATACTACTTCATTCTAATTGCTCCATACCTGTAAGCCCATCTTGGTGCCCCTGGCATCATGGAAATGAGCATACTTGCAAGGCCTATGCTGTTATCCCTCTTTCACTTCAGGAGATGGAGAGCTCACTGTGTGAGATTCAGAAGAGATGGATTGCTCCTTCTAGTGATGTCTGTAGTGATGCCCAACACATGGCATTGTACGTTTTATGCCAAAGGTGAACTAACACTTTAAAGCTGGCCATACACTTATTGAAATTCGTCCAGTCCAGCAGGCAGCTGCTGAATTTCGATCAGTGCAGGATCTCCAAAATGAAAAATAAAGTGTATAGCCACCTTAAGATTTCTAGCTAAAAAGTTGCTTCAAACCTCATTAATGGCACAAACTGGTCAACAGTGAAGTGTAACTCCTATATTCAACCTGGGACCTGACTCCATGGTTGAATCTGTCTACTGCGAATAATCCCATCTGGAATTTTTTTTTTTTAACTCCTATCTAGTCAGTGTTTACAAAGTTTCTAAATCATGATGTAGTTTTTTTTTCTCTAATGTAGACCTTTTGATTGTAAACATTTTAGTGTTTTACCAATCAAAGCTGAACTTCAGGCAGATATATAAAAAGAAAAGCATGTAATCCATTGATTTGTATTCATTAAAGCAGATCTCCACTTTTACTGTCACTTTAGTTTGTTGGATCCAAGCAGGCCCAAACAGGCTGTTTTGTACACCATGCATTGTTCCTCTAAAGGTTGCTAGGGGTTCCGTGAACTGTGGCTGCTTGAACCCCCCCCCCCCCCTTCCCATTTGATGGTGCTTGCATAAGTTCAGGGGTCAGTATCACTTGGCAGGGCCATCTGCTTGAACCCATTTTATTTGTCTGTAAGGCCCACTGGCCACCAATGTATGAGGCATTTTTCACACTGACTCTCTATAAATTGATTTTTGAAAGGGTTTGCTGAGACCTGGAAATTATTTCATGGGTTTCTCTGGGGTTGAGAGAGGCTGTTCTACACCAACAGGTGCGCCCGCTGGGAATGCTGTACAAAATGTATGTAGCCTTAACTACATACAGTATACAGTATTGTGTTCATTGTAGGATGCAAACATCCCATTCCACACCTGCAACAAAATTGAGTTGAATTGAGTTCTCTGAATACAAAGCTTCCTTTGATTGGTTAAGGCAGGAGGCAGGCGGAAGATGTCACAATCTCTAACTCAGCCAGTTGGAGGAAGCTTTGTATTAATTTGGAGATTACAAAGCGGTCCATGAATGGCTTAACATTCAGCCTGACTCAGTTTGGTTCCAGGAGTGGGAATGGAACTTCCCATCCCGGTGACGGAACACAGCACTGTTATGTAGCCTAGGCTACCTACATAGAGTGTATACAGCCAGAGCATCTGTTGGTGTAGAAAATTGTTTGTTTGAGCCACCTTGGCCCAAATGAACTGCTTAGTGACAATAAATTTATTGGTGGACATCAGCTTTAATATTTCTAAGCTTAGTCACTAAAACAGACAATATTCACTTAAAGCTGTAATCTTGACAGCATTTATTTTGAAGTGAGTAAAACATGCAAGTTTTACCTTTTTTTTGCATTGATGAAAGGCTTTATGTGCTTCGGTGGCAGTGGCAGCCTTTTAAACTCATGCCATTTGGCTGCAGCTGGGAATGTGTATGTATGTTACAAGCAGACTACTGGCTTTCTTCTGAAAGCAACAAGTAAGTGCCCAATCACTTCCACAGACTCTGGTGCAGTGTGTAATTACATCACTTCCTAGTTCAGTATGTCAAATGACTTGGGAAAAAAAATCAACTTTTAAAAAAAATGCCTTTCCTCCATTCCCTCAGTTAAAATTAAACTGATAAGCTGTAAGAGCTTTTAAAGTATTTCCTATGGGCAATTTTGCATATTGAAGTTCATCGTCATTTCACTGGTTTCATAGTTTTAAGACTTAACATGTTGGGTATCTGTTTATTCAACGTGACCTTGACTTTTATATTTTAAAAAATAGTGATATAGTGCATTATTATTTGCACCTGAATTGATAGTCATGTGATATAAATAATTGGACCTCCCCATTTTTTAAATCCAGGGTTTTTGTTTTCAGAAAATGTTTGGGGTTCTCAACTAATTCTTCAGGCCTAAAACATGTATTTAAATGTATAAAAAAGGGCCCTGGCAGTGCAAGTGCAAACAGTGTGTGCCTAATCAACTTTGCTTACAGATTCAGGTTTTTTTTTTTTTCTATTAACTAAAGTTAGTACATGTATCTGAAGTTTTGTCATACTATCTTCCTGTGGACCCCTACATGCTATGGAAAGAGTGTGAGGGGTAGTAAGCCAGACAAGCATTGCACAGGGTTGTCAGTATAACACTGAGGACTTGTTAAGGGGAGGACCTGACCAGTGTACTATATTGCCTAGGCAGCAGGCTTGAGCTAGATCTCTTTCCAAGCAGAATAAAAGTGAGGTGTGCCCTGAATACAATTACAAATATTTTGGCAGGTAAGATAGTTGCCAATTTAGGTATTGCAACTGTGTGTATAGCTGTTTGCCTGAGGTTCAGCTTTCAAGAGAATCATAGATGGTGCCATTTCTTACTTGCTTAAAAAAGATATAGCTGCGGGCCGTTACCCCTCAGTCTTACTTAGCTGGTCACTGATCTGAAGCAAGCCCCTGACATCTGATTTGTGCATATTTGTTCAAAGTCAGAGACTTGCCAAGTAGGGAAGCAAGGATCAGTATGGCAGACATGGAAGCTGCACCTTCAAAAACAAGGTATTGACAACTCCTATATTTCATGGCGAGATTCTTTTAAACAAACTTTGCCTTATATTCAAACAAAAGCTTTATGTAAGTACTAGCAGAGATATGGGGAATTTCCATTAACGTGAAACTCCCTAGCTGATTTTGGACACCATCTCAGTCTATCTGCATCTAACTTTGTGATTTTTCCCAAGGGTAAGTTCATCTTTGTAAAATATAAATAAATGCATGGACATCTTTTTGCAGTTAAAAAAAAAGTATATTTAATTAATTTTTTTTAATAGGTGCCTGCAAAGCATTTCACCCATGAGCAGTAGATCACGGGTGTAATGCATGACTCCTGCAGACTGTCATGGTAAGCTGTCTGCTCTTACGGGCTGGCAGTAACATAACAGGAAGAAACATTGAACTACCCATTGTGCTTAACAGCGCCCTGGTAGTTCATTGAGAACTACGAGCCAACAGCCGCAAAGCATGTCAGTACTTGTAGTTCTCCCATTCACAAAACTCTATGAATGAAGGGTGTGGCTGTGTGAAATTGTGACCGCGAGTTTAGGGAGAAGATCCCTGTGTTGCTGTCACTAGACGCAGCGGGTCGGGGAGAGGTTGCAGCAGTGGGAACATGTTGCATGTTCCACCTGTTTTTAGGGTGGAACATGTTTGCAAAGGTGAACTTACCCTTTAAGCAGATTAAAGCAAGATTTAGGTTTGTTTTTAGGGAAGCTGGGAAGACCTATTAGAATGGGCATGTTTCCTACCAGTCTATCACAACAAGGCATTCAACAGTTTCACTTTAGTATTGGATTATGTAGCCTGCAGCCCTTTTTGGGTACTGGCTTAATTTGTGCACTCATTACGTTTTGCCAACATTCGCACTCAAGTACACAGGTGGCCAGCACATGGTTAGACCTCATTCCTCTGTTGAACAGGCAAGTTTCATGCTGATCCTACTGCCTCCATAATTGTTAATGGGGACCTTAATGTTAAGGTCTCATGTTTGCCCAACTCTCCTATATGACCTGCTTCCTGGCAGTGGTATTTTGGCAAGGGAAAAAACATCTCTTGACGCATCTAAATGTGTTTAGGTGTGGCAAGCGCTTGGGTATTTTATATACAGTTGTGTTCAAAACAATAGCAGTGTGTTGAAAAAAGTGAATAAAGCTCAAAATCCTTCTAATAGCTTTTATTTCCATACACACATTCTATTCCAAATCAAAACACGACGAAAAATATATCAAATTTGTATTGTTCCTCTAAACAAATTGAAGAAAAGTGAATATTGGACTGTTCAAAAAAATAGCAGTGTTTGTATTCTTCTTTACAAACTCAAACATTCACTATATAAACTGAAAAATGTTTGAAGATTTTGCTTTTCTTTGAATGACTTAATTAATATTTAGTTGTATAAGCACTGTTTCTGAGAACTGCTGTATATCTGTGTTGCATGGAGTCAACCAACTTCTGGCACCTGTGAACAGGTATTCCAGCCCAGGATGATTGGACTACATTCCACAGTTCTTCTCTATTTCTTGGTTTTGCCTCAGAAACTGCATTTTTGATGTCACTCCACAAGTTTTCTATTGGATTAAGATCTGGGAATTGGGCTGGCCACTCCATAGTCAATCTTGTTGGTCTGGAAGCAAGATGTTGCACATTTACTGGTGTGTTTGGGGTCGCTGTCTTGTTGGAACACCCATTTCAAGAGCATTTCCTCTTCAGCATAAGGCAGCATGACCTCTTCAAGTATTCTGATGTATTCAAACTGATCCATGATCCCTGGTATGCGATAAATAAGCCCAACATTGTAGTATGAGAAACATCCCCATATCATGATGCTTGCGCAACCATGCTTCACTGTCTTCACAGTGTACTGTGGCTTGAATTCAGTGTTTGGGGGTCGTCTGACAAACTGTCTCCGGCCACTAGACCCAAAAAGAACAATTTTACTTTCATCAGTCCACAAAATGTTGCGCCATTTCTCTTTAGGCCAGTCAATGTGCTCTTTGGCAAATTGTAAACTCTTCAGCACGTCTTTTTTTCAACAGTGGGACTTTGCGAGGGCTTCTTCCAGATAGCTTGGCTTCACATAGGCGTCTTCTAATTAGTACAATTGTAACAGTACTCACAGGTAACTTTAGACCTTCTTTGATCTTCCTGGAGCTGATTGTTGGCTGAGTCCTTGCCATTTTGGCTATTCTTCTATCCATTCGAATGGTAGTTTTTCTCTTTCTTCCACATCTTTCAGGTTTTGGTTGCTGTTTTAAAGCATTTGTGATCATTTTAGCTGAGCAGCCTATCATTTTCTGCACTTCTTTATATGTTTTCCCCTCTCCAATCAACTTTTTAATCAAGGTACACTGTTCTTTTGAACAATGTCTGGAACGACCCATTTTCCTCAGAATTTTAGAGAGAAATGCACTGTAACCAGCATGTACAACATTTGCTGCCTTCCTTCCTTAAATAAGAGCAATAATTGCCACCTGTTTTTCAAAGAATGAATGACCTCACTAATAGAACTCCACACTGCTATTATTTTGAACATGCCCCTTTCAATTAGTGATTCAATTACACAGAATCAGCAGCATGCATGTCATGACTGTTGGGTCTGTTGGATTTCTATTACTCTACTACACCCACCTGCTAGTAAATTATTTGCCATGTAGAAATATAATTTCTACCAAAAACAGTGATGTCTACTATTTTGAACACAACTGTATATATAATTTTTTTTTTTTAAATTGTGACCATTGAAATAAATGACCTCAAGGACATGATACGCCTATTATTAATGTGTATTTGGACATGTCAAGTGTTTTTCAGAGTTTTTTTTTGACAAAACGCTGCTGCTCCTAGATGCACTAGCAGTGGGTTTTTTTTTTCTTCTGCCTGTAAACACCCATGCCTGTATGGACAAGATGAACATGGAGGGGTGTTTAGAGGCAGTAAAAAAAAACCCCACAACAAAACACCAGCCACACCTAAAAACATGGTTTTTAATGCTTTGTGTGCATGAGGCCTTTGTCTGGGTCCATTATAAGGTAAGCATCTATACCATTTCTGTATTTATAGCTTTAGCCTGCCATGGATAACAAGTGGAACTGGAGTGTTATCATTTCTCAGGAAGACTGCTGTGTGTAGGACTTCCCCTTGTCACTGTAGGGAACAGGTCATTATGCTTGGAGTTCACTTTTAAAGGCAGCAGATTCAGTGGAATTGGCTGCTAAACACACAAAAAAAATGGTGCTAGCACCTCTTTTAGTAAGCACAGCAGCCCACAATGCATAATAGTGTGTTGTGGTACCACTCACAATGAATGGCACCACAGCGCACAATTGTGTATAATGTGCCTTGCTGCAACACAATAGTGTGAATCCAGCCTAAAGGGCCTGCACTGTGCATTTTTATACATAAATTTTAAATTATGACAATGGCCTGCTACTTTTACACATTTAATGAAGTATTTTAATGAATGATCTATATGGAAATATGGTTTTGTAAACTGATTTGTCCTTTCTAGCAAAGGGTTTACAATCTTCTGTAATAAATAAAATGTTAAAGAAAAAAAAGGTTTCTATTTTTATTTCCATATATTTGTGGAGGCAAGAATAAATAATTACCCAGACCTCCTGCCTTGGAACTATTCTGGCTACTTTAGGAGAGAGCAGGTCCATTGGAATTTGTAAGCTTCAATATACAATGCCCAGCATTCAAGGATATGACATATGTTGCTTCTGCCTACTATCTTTCCATGCATCTTGCACACTGGTCAAAATGCTAAAGAGTTTTTCCAGCCCCCTTACCAGTTTCACCCTTGCTCTCGGGAAAAAGTCCTTAATTCCTGAAAGGAGTACATTAAGGGCTGGGAGTGCTCTTAACTCTGTTTTCCTGGACCTGCCTCTTTTTTTTTTTTTTTTCTTCTATCATAGCCAGTCTTATTCTTATCAGTACTAGGCAAATAGTGCTACTCCCCAGACTCCTTAAACCACCTCCCACCAGCCATATAGTGTAATGACAGGCGCAAGGCCGTTCTCCCGTTCTGGGAAGACGTCATATGACATCGTCCCATTCTAACCAGGCATATGCGGTTCTGGGAGCGCGCGGCGATCGGTGGTGCACTGTGTCCCTCAGACACAGCGGATCAACGGAAAGAGCCGAAGATGTCGGCTCGGTCATGTGATCAGCGGTGTCCGATCACAGCTTATCGCATGTAAATAGGGAAATGCCGGTTATCAGCATTTCTCTCCTCACAAGCTGTCACGCTGACAGCTCGAGAGGAGAGCTGGGCCGGTAATCGGCATCCCTCAGAGGGGACATGTGCACTGTTCATCAGGGCACTGATGATCTGTATAGCCCCAGCTGTCAGTGCCTACTAGTGCACATCAATGCCACATATCAGTGCCCATCTGAGCAGCCTTTCAGTGCCAGTCAGTGCTGCCTGTCAATGCCCATCAGTGCCACCTACCAGTGCCTCCTCATCAGTGCAGCCTAACAGTGCCCATCACTGCAGCCTCATTAGCGCACATCAGTGAAGGAGAAAAATCACTTATTTACAAAATTTTATAACAAAAACAAAGAAACTTTTTTTTTGTTTTCCAAAATTTTCAGTGGTTTTTGGTTTAAGAAAAAATTCAAAACCCAGAGGTGATTAAATACCATCAAAATAAAGCTCTATCTGTCACCAAATTTTTTAAAAAAAATTTCATATGGGTACAGTGTTGCATGACCTCGCAATTGTCATTCAAAGTGTGACAGCGCTGAAAGCTGGAAATTGGTCTGGGCAGGAAGGGGGTATTAGTGCCCTGTAGGCTAGTGGTTTTAAGAAAAAAAAAAACAGCCTCACCTCACCAACAGATTAAGCTCTTCAGACTCACTCTGAGACATAAGTGGGGAAAAAAAAAAAATGAAACACTTGCTGACCAGTAGCATAGTAACATACACAATATTAACAAAAGTATTAGGACGCCTGTCTTTACACGCACATATACTTTAATGGCATCCCAGTCTTGGTCCGTAAGGTTCAATATTGACTTGGCCCACCCTTTGCAGCTTTAACAGCTTCAAATCTTCTGGGAAGGCTGTCCACAAAGTTTAGGAGTGTGTCTGTGGGAATGTTTGACCATTCCAGAAGCGCATGAGTGAGGTCAGGCACTGATGACGGATGAGAAGGCGTGGCTTGCAATCCCTGCTCTAATTCATCCCAAAGGTGTTCTGTCGTGTTGAAATCAGGAATCTGTGCATGCCAGTCCAGTTCCTCCACCCCAAACTCACACATCCATGTCTTTATGGATCTTGCTTTGTGCACTGGTGTGGAGTCAAGTTGGAACAGGAAGGGGCCATCCCCAAACTGTTCCCACACAGCTGGGAGCATGAAATTGTCCAAAATGTCTTGGTATGCTGACGCCTTAAGAGTTCCCTTCACTAGAACTAAGGGGACCAACCCTTGAAAAACAAGCCCACACCATAATCCCCCCTCAACCAAACTTTACATTTGGGACAGTGTAGTCAGGCAAGTACCATTCTACTGGCAATCGCCAAACCCAGACATGTCCATCGGACTGCCAGACAGAGAAGCGCGGTTTGTCACAGAGAACACGTCTCCACTGCTCTTGTTTCCAGTGGCGGTGTGCTTTACACCACTGCATCCAACGCTTTTCATTGCACTTGGTGGGCTTGGATGCACCTGTTTGGCCATGGAAACCCATCCCATGAAGCTCTCTATGCATTGTTGTGGTAACCTGAAGGCCACACAAAGTTTGGAGGTCTTTACCTATTGACTCTGCATACAGTTGGTGACTTCTGCTCACTGTGCGTTTCAGGATGTGCTCACCCCATTCTGTCATTGTACATGTCTTACCACTTGGTGGCTGAGTTTCTGTTGTTCCCCGTTGCTTGCACTTTGTTACAAAACCACTAACAGTTGACCATGGAATGTTAAGTAGCACAGGTGGCAACCTATCATGGTACCGCACTTGAATTCACTTGGCTCCTGAGAGTGACCCATTCTTTCACAAATATTTGCAGAAGCAGTCTGCATGGCTAGGTGCTTTATTTTATACATGTGTGGCCAAGGAGGTGATTGGAACACCTGAATCCAATGATTTGGAGAGGTGTCCCAATACTTTTGGCAATATAGTGTACCTGTACTTTGCTGTACTCGTGCATGATCCTGTGACTGCAGTGTCCACTGGTACCCAGCCGCTGTATCATGTGATTACTATGAACAATCGTAGCAATCACTTGTAAACAAAACTGTTGTGAATGGCAACCATTCATGACAGCTTGCTTACTATTGTAAGCATAATATAGTACAAGGCCATTCACAGCGGCCTTGTATAATGGGATAGCTGAAGTCAATCACAGTAGTAAGAAAGCTACCATGAATGAAAGCCATTCATGACAGTTAAAATGATTGCCTAGAACAGTGATCATCACAGTGTGGGTGTGTATATACACTGCTCAAAAAAATTAAAGGAACACTGAAACCGCATCAGATCTCAATGGGGAAAATATCATGCTGGATATCTATACGGATATGGACTGGGTAATGTGTTAGGAACATAAGGATGCCCCATCATTTGAATTCAGTCCTCTGTAGGTTGATCATTTCCATCAAAGACACCCTTAAAATTAAAGTGAAAAAATGATGCAGCAGGCTAGTCCATTTTGCTGAAATTTATGGTACAGATTAATCTTAGTTTCATCCATCCAAAGAATGTTTTCTAGAACTGGTCTGGCTTTTTTAGATGCTTTTGCAAAGTCTAATCTAGCTTTTCTATTCTTCAGGCTCAGGAATGGTTTGCACTTTGTGGTGAACCCTCTGTATTTGCTCTTGTGAAGTCTTCTCTCAATTGTAGACTTTGACAATAATACGGCCACCTCCTTGTGAGTGTCCTTCACTTGTCTGGATATTGTGAATGGGTTTTTCTTTACCATAGAGAGGATCCTGAGATCATCCACCACTGTTGTCTTCCATGGATGTCCATGCCTATTTATGTTGCGAAGCTCACCAGTGCATTCTTCTTTCCTCAGGAGTGGCCAAATCAACAGTTTGGTACATTCTAATATTGCTGTTTAGTTTTTGAAGCCTTACAATGGCCTGTTTCACTTGCATAGACAACTCCTTTGAACGCATGATGTAGGTTCACAGCAATAGATTCCAAATGTAAATACCACACTTAGAATCAACTCCAGACCTTATACCTGCTTAATTGATAAAGTAATAAAGGAGCAGCCAACGCCTGGCCATGAAATAGCTGTTGATTCAATTGTCCAATAACTTTTGGTCCCTTGAAGAAAAAAAAAAAAAGGGGGGGGGGGGGGAGGGGAATGGTTACTCTTAGGCTGGCCATTTTTTGCCCACTTTCCTTTAGTTTTACCTTCAACAATGTAGCCTGCCTAATTGGATACAATTGAAAGTGTTGTTAGACTTGACCTCCTATTATATGGTTTTTGGTAAATCTAAACCAAAAATCTCAAGAAAATTGTATAATATATGGCCAGCCTTAAGAGCTGTAATTCCTAAACCCTTCCTCCAATGTGGATGTACAGTTGTGTTCAAAATAATAGTGTGTTGAAAAAAGTGAATAAAGCTCAAAATCCTTCTAATAGCTTTTATTTCCATACACACAAATGCATTGAGAACACATTCTATTCCAAATCAAAACATGACGAAAAATATCAAATTTGTGTTGTTCCTCTAAAAAAAAAAATGCTATTTTTTTTTGAACAGTCTAATATTCACTTTTCTTCAGTGTTTGTATTCTTCTTTACAAACTCAAACATTCACTATGTAAACTGAAAAATGTTTTAAGATTTTGCTTTCCTTTTGAATCACTTAATATTTAGTTGTAGAACCACTGTTTCTGAGAACTGCTGTACATCTGTGTTGTATGGAGTCAACCAACTTCTGGCACCTGTGAACAGATATTCCAGCCCAGGATGATTGGACTACATTCCACAGTTCTTCTCTATTTCTTGGTTTTGCCTCAGAAACTGCATTTTTGATGTCACCCCACAAGTTTTCTATTGGATTAAGATCCGGGGATTGGGCTGGCCACTCCATAACGTCAATCTTGTTGGTCTGGAACCAAGATGTTGCACGTTTACTGGTGTGTTTGGGGTCGTTGTCTTGTTGGAACACCCATTTCAAGGGCATTTCCTCTTCAGCATAAGGCAGCATGACCTCTTCAAGTATTCTGATGTATTCAAACTGATCCATGATCCCTGGTATGCGATAAATAGACCCAACACCGTAGTATGAGAAACATCCCCATATCATGATGCTTGCGCAACCATGCTTCACAGTGTACTGTGGCTTGAATTTAGTGTTTGGGGGTCATCTGACAAACTGTCTCCGCCCACTAGACCCAAAAAGAACAATCTTACTTTCATCAGTCCACAAAATGTTTGGCCTAAAGAGAAATGGCGCGTCAATGTGCTCTTCGGCAAATTGTAACCTCTTCAGCACGTCTTTTTTCGACAGTGGGACTTTGCAAGGGCTTCTTGCAGATAGCTTGGCTGCACATAGGCATCTTCTAATTGTAACAGTTCTCACAGGTAACTTTAGACCTTCTTTGATCTTCCTGGAACTGATTGTTGGCTGAGTCCTTGCCATTTTGGCTATTCTATCCATTGCAATGGTAGTGTTTCGCTTTCTTCCATGTCTTTCAGGTTTTGGTTGCCATTTTAAAGCATTTGCAATCATTTTAGCTGAGCAGCCTATCATTTTCTGCAGTTCTTTATATGTTTTCCCCTCTCCAATCAGCTTTTTAATCAAGGTACGCTGTTCTTCTGAACAATGTCTGGAACGATCCATTTTCCTCAGAATTTCAGAGAGAAATGCACTGTAACCAGCATGTACATCATTTGCTGCTTTCCTTCCTTAACCACTTGCCGCCCAGCCACTGTAGAAATACGGTGGCATGGCTGGGCAAAAGCACGTTTTAAAAAGCACTTTTGCAAAACAGGTAGGGGGTGCGCACGAGGCGCGCCACCGCCCTACCTGCACTGTATTATGCACATACATCCCATAATAGTGTGCTCCCAAGCAGGACACCCAATAGAACAATAGGACCACATGGCAGTAAACAATGGACAACCCCCACACCAATATTAGAACATTTCACCCTGTACCCCTAACAAGCACAGGGTGACTTACACATAATAGGGATATGGGGAGCTGAGACAGGGGTCTCCCCACCCCTCCAAAGGGGGCTGTGTTCCATGGACCCCCCCACCCAAAGTGATTCCCGTCACAGTCCTGGAGTGGCCTAGCCAGTCTCCAGACCTTAATCCAATTGAAAAATCTGTGGAGGGAGCTGAAAGTTCAAGTTGCCAAATGTCAGCCACCAAACCTTAATGACTTGGAGAGGATCTGCCAAGAGGAGTGGGCCAAAATCCCTCCTGAGATGTGTGTAAACCTGGTGGCCAACTACAGGAAACATCTGACCTCTGTGATTGCCAACAAGGTATTTGCCACCAAGTACTTAGTCATGTTTTGTGAAGGGGATCAAATACTTATTTCCCTCATGAACATGCAAATCGGTGCATAATTTGTTAGACAGAATAGCAACAAAAAATTCAAAAGAAATGTCTCTGTGTTACAATACACCTACCATTCGATTATTAGACTAATCCCCTGCTGCTTTTGAATGTTTGCCCAATCACAAACAAATGATCAAATACTTATTTCCTTCACTGTATTTAGTGCCAAAAGTTTGCTCAGCGATTTACAATTTAACAGGAGACAATACAGTTCAATACCTGAGGGTTAGGAGGGCCCTGCTCCTTGGAGCTTACAATCTAAAAAGGTATATGAAAGACCAGGATGTATTAGGTCGCTGGTGTTCGCCAGTTCATCAAAAGGTAGTGTGGCACTAGTACTGGCTTTCTGCTGCATATGAGAGTCATCAAAATTTACCGACAAGTGCTAGCAGAGATCAGGCCTGATTCTGTGAACACTTTAGTTTTGTGTGCAATGTATCAAGTGACCGTGACCTACTGACACTGTACTTGCTGGGGGGGAGTTAGTAAGGTTCTGGCAGATGCCATGGTTGATCCTGCTAATGCAGCGTTTTTGGGGATGCTATACTAATGTGAACGCTGGTATAGTGCTGATCTGATCAAAGACATTGATCTGTTCAGACACTATACTAGTAATGGAGGTTTATTGTGTATGAGCTTGTTCCTGGCAATCAAGGGGTTAAATGTGATTCCTGATGTACTGACAGGCAATCTGAGGAGGGGTGTGAAAACCATGGGCACATAAATCACACACACACACACATATATACATATGTGATTTTGCGCACCCGTGCCACCCTGTAGCAGTATTTCTGCTATAGGGCAGTCAGGAAGAGGTTACATAAGCGGTTTGAGTTATGGTACTGCGTTAATTTAACTGACAATTGTGCGATATTGCAGCGCTGCACCCAAATGAAATTTACGTCCTTTTTTCCCCACAAATTGAGCTTTCTTTTGGTGGTATTTGATCGCCTGTGCGTTTTTATTTATAAAAAAAAAGCCCGACAATTTTGAGAAAAAAAAAAAAAGTATTTTTGACTTTTTGCTATAAAACATGTCCATTAAAAAAAAATTGAATCAAATTTCTTCATAAATTTAGGCAAAATGTATTCTGTGACATGCCTTTGCTTAAAAAAAAAAAAAAAAAAAATCCCAATACGTGTAAATTAATTGGTTTACATGAAAGTTATAGCGCCTACAAATGGCGGTATAGATACTGGAATTTATTTTTTTATACTAATAATGGTGACTTGGGGTCACTGACATCCCCAGTGACACCAATACAGTGCAAAAAACAAAACAAAAAAAACACTGTGCTAATGGCACTGGGGAGGAAGGCGTTAACAATGAGAGGCAAAGGGTTAACTGTGTGAGGGGGGTGTTTTACTAGGGGGTGTGTTCTTCGCTGTTCCAGATTGCCGAGTTCAGCTTTTCAGATCAGTGTGTAACAGTGTGCTGAAAACTGACAGGGAGGAGAGCTGCAGTGTAAACACCGTCCTCCCTGTCAGAGCCGTCCTCCCTGTCAGTGATGGCTGGTAATCACCAGCCGGGACCCCGTGATTGACACCCGCGGTCATGCGCACCACCTATCTATCTATATCTATATATACACACGTGATTTTGCGCAGTGGTGACGCCCTGCCGCAGTATATGTTCTGTGGCTGGTTGGCAACCGGTTAATGTGTTTTTTTTATGCCTACATTCCACATCTTTGATATGGGGACGTTTCTTCTTTATAGAATTTTCACTCTCAAACTGCCACATTTATTAGAGGATGCTTATCTGTGTATCCAATTTGTGGTTAATTATATAACTGATTCCGATTAAGATGTCTGTATAAATTGATCATAGTGGTACTTCTCACTTTAATATGTGATCTGAAGAACGGCGTTAACATACTGTTTGATCAAAAATGGACAAAGCCCTACACAAGTGTTCAACACTCTTTTGTATGGTGATTTTTCTACATTAAAAGTTCTTTTATGTGCAGCAATCCATATTTCTTTTTTTCTATATATGGCCTTTGAGACGGTTTGATTGATCACTGTTGTGCATTTCACCTATAGTATTGCTCTTTATATATTTTCTTCCCCCCAATGTTTACTAATATGAAGGCAATCGTTGACAAGGATGGTTCCAGCTTATATTTTCTGTATATGCCAGAAAAACAGATGCAAACTATATTACAAAATATTACAGTTTATTCCCTAGCTCTCAGAGTCAATACTTATAAAACAGTAACACAGCATTTTAAACATAGCTCAGGACTCCAAGCTTTCCTCTGTTACATCAGGAGCTTGTGGGGAAGCATCTTTCATGTCGTATATGGAAGGATTTAACTCTCCCTCTTCCTCAGTAATATCCTGAGCATGAGATTGCTCCTCTGCATCCTCCTCTTCAGTTTCTCCATCATCTTCCACATCCATCTCAAAAACTCGGACATGGCGTAGGTTGGAACTTAGCTTAAAACAAAAACACAAAATCTCGTCAAGTACATTCTTTGTACAAATAGTCAAAATCCAAGCACAACTTAGACCGTAGGGGGAAACAAATAATTACAGCTAATCAGAAAGGTACAGAGCAGGCTTTCTGTAAACAGAAGTGAAGTACCTAAAACTGCTAGAGAGCTGAGCCAGGAGTGGGGAAGTAATAAAGGTTACAAAGGCAATGTTAGATGGGATAGCAGAAGGCATGGCACAGAATGGTTAGTACAGTATTTTGTTATGCAGAGGATTGGTGATGAAAAAGTAGACTTTTGTATCATTACAAAGGAAATTATAAATACAGGTGAAACTTGAGAAATTAGAATATCGTGCAAAAGTTCATGTATTTCAGTAATGCAATTTAAAAGGTGAAACTAATATATGAGATAGACTCATTACATGCAAAGCAAGATAGTTCAAGCCGTGATTTGTCATAATTGTGATGATTATGGCTTACAGCTCATGAAAACCCCAAATCCACAATCTCAGAAAATTAGAATATTACATGCAATCAATAAAACAAGGATTGTACATAGAACAATATCAGACCTCTGAAAAGTATAAGCATGCATATGTACTCAGTACTTGGTTTGGGCCCCTTTTGCAGCAATTACTGCCTCAATGCGGCGTGGCATGGAAGCTATCAGCCTGTGGCACTGCTGAGGTATTTTTTGGCAGTGTGGGCAGGTACCAAATCCTGCTGAAAAATGAAGTCAGCATCCCCATAAAGCTCGTCTGCGGAAGGAAGCATGAAGGGCTCCAAAATCTTCTGGTAGACGGATGCATTGACCATGGACTTAATGAAGCACAGTGGACCATCAGCAGATGACATGGCTCCCCAAATCAACACAGACTGCGGAAACTTCACACTGGACTTCAAGCATCTTGCAGTGTGTGCCTCTCCATTCTTCCTCCATACTCTGGGTCCTTGGTCTCCAAATGAGATGCAAAAGTTGCTCTCATCAGAAAAGGGGACTTTGGACCACTGAGCAACAGACCAAGTCTGTTTTTCTTTAGCCCAGGTAAGACGCTTTTGACGTTTGTTGTTCAGGAGCAGCTTGACAAGAGGCATAGGACATTTGAAGCCCATGTCCAGGATCCGTCTGTGTGTGGTGGCTCTTGATGCACTGACTCCAGCCTCAGTCCACTCCTTGTGAAAGTCCCCAACACTTTTGAATGGCCTTTTCCTGACAATCCTCTCCAGGCTGTGGTCATCCCTGCTGCTTGTGCACCTTTTTCTGCCCCACTTTTCCCTTCCACATAACTTTCTATTAATGTGCTTTGATACAGCACTTTGGAAACATCCAACTTCTTTTGCAATTATCTTTTGAGGCTTTCCCTCCTTATGGAGGGTGTCAATGAATGTTTTCTGCACAACTGTCAGGTCAGCAATCTTTCCCATGATTGTGATTCCTACTGAACCAGACTGAGAGACCATTTAAAGGCTCAGGAACCCTTTGCAAGTGTTATGGCTTAATTAGCTGATTAGAGTGGGACACTTTGAACCTAGAATATTGCACCTTTTCACAATATTCTAATTTTCTGAGATTGGATTTGGGGTTTTCATGAGATGTAAGCTATAATCATCACAATTATGACAAATCACAGCTTGAACTATCTTGCTTTGCATGTAATGAGTCTACCTCATATATTAGATTCACCTTTTAAGTTGCATTAGTGAAATAAATGAACTTTTGCACAATATTCTAATTTTTTGAGTTTCACCTGTAATAACAGCATGTTGGTCGATACTATAAATGCAGAAAAACTAAACTAAAAAGTAGTCCCATTGTTTATGAGAAAGACTTTTAACTAGTTGCCGAATGACAGCTGCACTGCGGCCGGCCAGTTCTGGGAGGGCGTCATATTACCACGTGATCAGCCGTGTCCAATGACACGCTGATCATCGGGAAATGCAATTGCCGGTTGTCGGCTGCACTTTCCTCACGCTGTCAGAGCGTGAGGAAAGTACTGCTGAAAACCAGCAGTTTTCAGAGCAGGGATGGGCACCGATCATCAGGGCACTGATGATCAGTGCCCTGATGATCGGTGCCCAGCAGTGCCACCCACCAGTTCCGCCCACAAGTGCCCAGCATTGCCACCTAAATGTGTCAACCAGTGCCACCCACCAGTGCCAGTCAGTGCCCAGCAGTTGCGCCAGTCAGTGCCCAGCAGTGGCAACTATCAGTACCCATCAGTGCTGCCTATCAGTTCAGCCTCATCAATGCACACAGCGAAGGAGAAAAAGTACCGGTTTAAAAAAAAAAAAAAGTTCCTTTGCAAAATTTTATAATAGAAACAAATTGTTTTACTTTTTGTGCTATAAACAAAAAAAAGAGCAAACACCCAGCAGCAAGTGAATACCACCAAAAGAAAGCTCTATTTGTGAGAAAAAAATGATAAAGATTTCATATGGGTACAATGTTGCATGACCGCACAATTGTCATTCAAAGTGCGACAGCTCTGAAAGCTGAGAATTGGCCTGGTAAGGAAGGGAGTATAAGTGCCCGGTAGGCAAGTGGTTAAACACTGCAGGTTAGAAAGTGGAACAAATTAAAATATACAGCGGGTAAAATAAGTATTGCACACGTTAAATTATTTCTAAAAGTGCTATTGACATGAAATTTTCACCACGTTGGTAACAACCCATGCAATCCATACATACAAAGAAACAAAAATAAGTTCAGAAATTAAGTTATGTGTAATAAAATGGAATGACACAAGGAAAAAGAACATGCTAACTGAAATTTAACACTTCTTACAAAATCCTTTGTTGGCAATGACAGCTTCAAGACACCTGTAGGGAGAAAGTAGCCATATGCATTGCTCAGGTGTGATTTTGGCCCATTCTTCCACACAAACGGTCTTCAGATCTTGAAGGTTCCATGAGCCTCTTCTATGAACTCTGATCTTTAGTTCTTTCCATAGATTATCTGTTGGATTCAAGTTAGGTGATTGGCTGTGGCATTCTAGCAACTTTATTTTCATTTTCTTTCTTTGAAACCAATTAATAGTTTTCTTGGGTTTATGTTTGGGATGATTGTCTTGCTGAAATGTCCACCCTCGTTTCATCTTCATCATCCTGGTATATGGCAGCAGATTTTTATCAAAATTGTCTTTGCACATTTTTCTGTTCATCCTTCCTTCAATGATATGAAGTGTGCCAGTACCGTATGCTGAAAAACAGCCCCACACCATGATGTTCCCACCTCACTTCACTCTTGGTATGGTGTTTTTGGGATGATGTGCAATGCCACTTGATCTCCAAACATGATGTGTATTATGGCATCCAAAGAGTTCAATTTTGGTCTCATCTGACCAGAGTCTATTCTCCCAATATTTCACAGGCTTGTCTTAATGTTGTGCAGCAAACTATAAACAAGCTTCAACATGCTTTTTCTTCAGCAGTGGAGTCTTGCGTGGTGAGTGTGCATACAGGCCATGGCGGTTGAGTGGATTGCTTATGGTTTTCTTTAAAACCATTGTACTAGGTCTTTCTGAAGCTCTCCACAAGTGGTTCTTGGCTCTTGGACAACTCTTCTGATAATTCTTTTCACTCCTCTGTCAGAAATCTTGCAAGAAGCCCCTGGTCGTGGCCGCTGTATGGTGAAATGTTCTTTCCACTTCCAGATTATGGCCAACAGTGTTCACTGGAACATTCAGAAGTTTAGAAATCCTTCTGTAACCAATGCCATTAGTATATTTTACAACAATAAGGTTGCGAAGCTCTTGAGAGACCGCCTTGCTTTTACCCATCGGGAGATGTTTCTTGTGTGATACCTTTTTAAAAGCCATCAGTTGAGACTGAACCAGCTGATAATAATTTACACTGATAAAGGGCAGGATTGCTTTCTAATTACTGATCGATTCAGCTGGTGTTTTGGCTTTCCATGCCTTTTTGCATGTGTTCAATACTTTTTCCCTATGTCAGTCCTTTTTATTACACATAACCTAATTTCTGAACTTATTTGTTCTGGTTTCTTTGTATGTATGGATTGCATAGGTTGTTACCAGCATGTGGTGAACATTTTATGTCAATAGCACCTTTAGAAATAAATTTACCTAGAAAAATGGTGACATGCTCCATAATTATTTTACCCACAGTATAATGCATAACTTAATACTAAAGCCTAAGGTGCAATCAAAGTCACAAACAGAAAAATCAGCACAACAGACATAACTTACAGTCAGTAGGATGTGTTCCTTGTGCCAATTCCTCTTCTGTTAGTGAAAGTCTTCCTCAGTCCTCCCCCCCGCCATACTCCTTCCGTGTGGCGGAGATTAATACAACCAATGACTATCATGGAGTCCTCAAGAGAGCCTGACTATGGATGACATTTCTGCCATTCATAGAAGCCATACAGCTTTAGGACAGAGGAATATTTTCACTAACAGAAGAGGAATCAGCACAGGGGACACATCCTACTGACTGTAAGGCTGGGCATTTTTTTTTTTTTTTTAATCAAAACAGCTGGCTGATTTAAGGCAAAAAAAAAAATTCCCACCATCCACCCATTAGAGGTGGATGAAGGAATCCTCCCTGCTGTGCTAATGAATTCTGACAGCGGGACTACTCTGCTGGCAGAATTCAATGGTCGAATTAAAAATTGCCATCATTCCTACTTGAGAGAAGCAGATCGTTAGAATGAATTCTTTCTAGCAGGATCAATCAAAAATGGACAGAAATTTGGCAGTTCCCTGCTGCATCAGCCAAATTTCAATACATCTATGGCCAGCTCAAGTTTTGTCCCTGTGTGCTTTGTGACTGGCCAGGAGATGACGGGCATGAAGACATGACCACGGGGATGAAGACATTACCACAGGGCTGGGTTCTACAAGATCTGCAACACTTACACATTCTGGATGTATAGTGAGAGCTGTACCAATTCCCTGCATCTAAACAAGCAGATCTGCAAGAAATGGGGCTGCTTTTAAGGCAAATATTTTACTGTTTTACATTGTGCCTGGAGTTGGGCTTTAACTACTTGCCCTCCAGAGGATTTACCCTTCTTCCTGACCAGGCCATTTTTTGCAATACGGCGCTGCGTTATTTTAACTGACAATTGCGCGGTCATGCACCGCTGCACCCAAATGAAATTTACGTCCTTTTTCTCCCACAAATAGAGCTTTCTTTCGGAAAAAAACAACCTATTTTTATTTTTTGCTATTAACCACTAGCCTACAGGGCACTTATACCCCCTTCCTGCCCAGGCCAATTTCCAGCTTTCAGCGCTGTCACACTTTGAATGACAATTGCGCGGTCATGCAACACTGTACCCATATGACATTTTTATAATTTGTTTTTTTAGACAGATATAGCTTTCTTTTGGTGGTATTTAATCACCTCTGGGATTTTTATTTTTTTTAAACAAACCAAAAACCACAAATTTTGGAAAAAAAAAAAAAAATTCTTAGTTTTTGTTATACAATTTTGTAAATAAGTGATTTTTCTCCTTCACTGATGTGCGCTAATGAGGCTGCAGTGATGGACACTGATAGGCTGCACGGATGGACACTGATAGGTAGCACTGATGGGCACTGATGAGGAGGCACTGGTAGGTTGCACTGATGGGCATTGACAGACATCACTGAAAGGCGACACTGATACATGGCACTGATAGGCGACAATGACTGGCACTGATTGGCAGCACTGATAGGTGTCACTGATTGGCATTGATAGGTGGCACTGACTGCCACTGATGGGTGACATTGAAAGGCAGCTCAGATGGGCACTGATATGTGGCATTGATGTGCACTGGTATGTACTGATATGTGGCATTGATGTGGCAATGATGGGCACTGGCAGGTGGCATGGATGAGCACTGACTTCTGGCACTGATGGACTTTGACAGGTGGCACTGCTGGGGCTACACTGATCATCAGTGCCCCGATGATCAGAGTACATGTCCCCTCCACGGAAAGCCGATTACCAGCTCTCCTCTCCTTTCGAGCTGTCAGCGTGACAGCTCGAGAGGAGAGAAATGCCGATAACCAGCATTTCCATGTTTACATGTGATCAGCTGTGATTGGACACAGCTCATCACATGACCGAGCCGACATCTTCGGCTCTTTCCGTGATCTGCTGTGGCCGAGGGACACAGCGCACCGGCGATCGCCGCGTTGCGCGCTCTCCGAGCCGTGCATGCGTGGTGACTATGGAAGGACGTCATATGGCATCCTATCAGAACGAGAGAACCACCTTGCGCCCGTCATTGTACTATATGGCGGGCGGAAGGTGGTCAAACATGTCCAGTTAAAAATTTAAAAAAAATCAAATGTCATCATAAATTTAGGCCAAAATGTATTCTGCTACATGTCTTTGCTATAAAAAAAAAAAAAAAATACCAATACATGAAAATTAATAGGTTTATGTGAATGTTATAGCATCTACAAATGGCGGTACATATACACTGGAATTAATTTTTTTTGTACTAGTAATGGCGGCGATCAGCGACCTATAGCGGGACTGCGGCGGGCATTCTGACACTGGGGAACTGACTTAGCACTGATCACTGTATTGGTGTCAGTGACACTAATGGCACTGGGCATGAAGGGGTTAACATGTGGGGCGATCAAAGGGTTAACTGTGCTGTTTTACTATGTGGGCTGTGTGTGTGATTTACACTGTAAGCACAGTGCTTTGTATGGCTCTGCTATTGTTTACAAACAGGTCTCTCCCCCTTCGGAAATACTCAGAGATCACCGTCCGGGACCTGGTGACTGACAGCTGAGGCCACAAATCGCGGCACAGGCAGGGTAGGCACCCCCTACCCGGAGCGGCAAAATCACTTATAAGTGATTTTGTGCATGCTTGCCACCCTGTAGCAATATTTCTGCTATCGGGTGGCGCAGAAGTGGTTAAAATCTGAATTCAGTGCCTCCTGAGATGTGTCCAGTAAGCAAATATACACTTTCCCTTTGTTCAACATTGAGATGCAGACTCAAGCCACAGAAATACTGTACTGTGGTTACCCATGCCTTAGACCTGAAAATTGGCATTTCTGTACTGGATGTACCTTGAGACCAAGGGATAACTGATCACACTGTATTTTAAACAGTCCAGCCAATGTGCTGTCACAATGTAAGATAGCTTGCAAAACTTATCCCAATTACAATTTTATGTTTACTTAGGGCAGCAGCTGGATAGGGACAATAACTATTTAAGCACCTTTTAGTTTGCTTGAGGAATAATCTGCATCAGTAATAATCATTTAGACAGTTTTTCAAGAATCAGTAGAGAATACAGGACATATTGAATTCTGAGCTATCTGGGTTATTCTACTTTATTTTGTTGTTGAAAACACTTACCACACAAGCTACCTTGCGTATACCATTCACAGACACGTACTGAGCTTTCATGTTTTCCAGCAGTCTCCACTGACCCTCCAGAAAGAAGGTGTGGGTAGGTATGTCAGCATACTGCTCTTCCAGCCTGAATAAATGTCACATAAATAGTTACATGATTATTGAAAGAACACAGATTTTTTTTTGCAATAATATATGAGCCAATAATTGTCAAGTCATTCAGTCAGTCAGTCAATCACTTTACTGCAATATATTTTACTAGGACAGTTTGAACAGAAAGAGTGGACGAAGAAAAATGAAACATTGTCACCTAGGCATAGCCCGCTACCCACAAAAAAAAAACAAAACAAAAAAAATTATATATATATATAAAATTATTATTATATATATAAAATTATATATATATATAGTTGTGTTCAAAATAATAGCAGTGTGCTGAAAAAAGTGAGTAAAGCTCAAAATCCTTCTAATAGCTTTTATTTCCATACACACACATGCATTGGGAACACTACACATTCTATTCCAAATCAAAACATGAAGAAAAATATATCAAATTTGTGTTGTTCCTCTCATAAAATTGAAGAAAAGTGAATATTAGACTGTTCAAAAAAATAGCAGTGTTTGCATTCTTCTTTACAAGCTCAAACATTCACTATATAAACTGAAAAATGTTTGACGATTTTGCTTTCCTTTAAATCAATTAATATTTAGTTGTATAAGCACTGTTTCTGAGAACTGCTGTACATCTGTGTTGTATGGAGTCAACCAACTTCTGGCACCTGTGAACAGGTATTCCAGCCCAGGATGATTGGACTACATTCCACAGTTCTTCTCTATTTCTTGGTTTTGCCTCAGAAACTGCATTTTTGATGTCAGCCCATAAGTTTTCTATTGGATTAAGATCCGGGGATTGGGCTGGCCACTCCATAACGTCAATCTTGTTGGTCTGGAACCAAGATGTTGCACGTTTACTGGTGTGTTTGGGGTCGTTGTCTTGTTGGAACACCCATTTCAAGGGCATTTCCTCTTCAGCATAACCTCTTCAAGTATTCTGATGTATTCAAACTGATCCATGATCCCTGGTATGCGATAAATAGGCCCAACACCGTAGTATGAGAAACATCCCCATATCATGA